>NC_057947.1:3087184-3387184 GCF_018555375.3 Anguilla rostrata
CAGAGCCGGCTCTGGCATAAACGCTCTACGTGGTCATTCAGGGCCACTATCATTAATGGGCCACGCAATTCAGGTTTTAAATGTTGTTTTTAAATTTAATTCAAAGACGTTTTAATCGTGCAGTATTCGGAGGGCTCAAAGAGCATTTCGATGCTATTTTACTCGCACCAGTTCCCTGGTCTGTGACCGCTGGAAAAAGTGCCCCTGCCACCAGCTAACTTCTTGTTTGGGGCCACCAAAATCCTGCAGCCAGCTCTGCCACATTCAATCAGCAGATGCTCTGATTCGTACTGGATTATAATGCAGGAGAACATGTGCTAGTGCTTACATTCACAGACCTAGTGCTAACACCATTCCCAGATCAGTGAATATACAGTATATGTGACATCACCAAAGCAATAGAGCAATGTGAGCTATGCCAATTAAGAACCAAAATGTAAATCCTGAATGTACTAAAATTACAAACCTAATAAACCCAAATAAATTAAAAAAAAAATAAAACCGTAGAAGATTCCATAACCTGTTAGGGTTGGAGATGAGACAGGAACCAATACACAGCCTGAAGAGGTTGGCCTTCAGTTTAAATCAGAAGATAAATGACAATTCAGTCCTAACTAGAGTCTTTGGGGCTCAGCTGGTTTGAGTACTCATGTCTTTTGAGCGTCATTCCAGATGGAGATGAGGTTGTTGCATCTGTGCTTTTTTAGGCTTGGGAAATAATTATTCTGGCTTGGAGATCTCCATGTTACCCTCTATCCACATTCATATTGGCTATAAAACATACCTTCAAAAGTAACATTTGTTCCACTTGGATACCATTTGTGGAGTATTTTGGCTTCAGGGCTAAATGCGTGTTGCTTGGTGCTATGCTATAGGACGTTCATTGAGGCCACCCAGGAACCAGACGTGCAATTCTTGCGGAGTCTGTTTTTCTGTTTTACTCTTACCATAAACAAAGGGGGGGGGGGGGGGTAGGTTGGGAAGAGGGGGTCGGTGGTGAGAATGAGGTCCCCCCAAAGACACAAAGCTCCTTGCCAAACTGGACTTAGTAATCTTAGTAATCCTTTTGTTGAGGACGAGGCACATTCGAACACTGGCCCTCCTGTTATTGCAAGTGCTGGCCATCTCGCCATTCATAATCATTGGAGGAATCATTGATCACATTTTATAAATAAATGCGACAAAGTGTGTTCCAGGACGAGTCCATTAAGTTATCTGATTATGCATATGCATCCATCACATCAGCAAAATACACAGGGTTGGGATTCAATTGGATGTCCATTATATTCCTCTGTTTTCGATATGGATTGTGTATACATTCAGCATTTATATTAAGTGAATACACTCTTGGACAGGTGCTGTGGCTGGTGTTTCTCCTATGTATTGATAATTGAAGTTCTTTTGATAATATGACTACTTTTCTAAGAGTGGGAAATGTGTAGCGTTTCAAATTGATAGAATATGTTGTAGAAATGGTCGGCGCTACAACTGTGATTGGGGTCTAAGGAATTCAAAAACTGGGATGGAAAATGAGCAGCCAAAATAATTTATCCCTTCATTTATCTTGTATTAGAATAGTTACATGTATTTTTTATTCTTATACGTGTACGGATAAAATGATCAAGAATGACAAAAATTTAAAGAAGCATCTATATTTGAGTTCATATATTATGAGGAGGACAATTGGTTTCATATGAACTCTGGGTCTTTTTTCTTAAAATCTTTTTTCTTATTTCTCTATGTCGGGCTTGCTCCTACCTATCATGCATGAATGCTGATATATGACTTATATATGACCTGAAGGAAGCTTATGTTTAGAGCACCGCACATAAAATTTGGAGACGTCAAATGCGCTGTCGTGACCTGGACCTCGCGTGTTTGCTGTGGATGTGCCTGCTCAGCGCACTGTGTCCCAGCTTATTAAAGTCTTCTCTGCTTCTCTCCATCTGAAATGACAGCTGCATATTCCTGCATGTTTCTCTGGGAGATGAGTCAGAGGGTTTATTCATTGCTTTAATAAGACAGAACAACAATCCGTCAAACTGAAAAGAAATGTGTGCGTGGCATTCCCTACAGTTTGAATTAATTTAGACTTTTTTTCATTCTGAAAGCTATCTGGCGGAAGATAATTGTTATTTATAGGTCTATTAAAATAAAAATAAAACACATTTATTTTTGGATTTTAATTTTGAATGCTTTGCTCATATTGTAATTGATTCATTTTGTCAGAGTCTATGAATCAATGAGATTTATTTTCTCTTTTATTTTGTTTAATTTATTTTCTAAAAATTCAAATAAATACCATTGCAAGTGGTGATAATATAGAAAAGGACTTCTTAACTGGATAACTTCACTGGGACTTCGTCCAAAATAAGGAACGCTGGAGCACACTGAATTCCGAGCAAGACACACTGTCTCACGGAAATGACATTTTGACATCTACAACGTGTTTCTCAGAGTCAAAAACCACTTGTTTTTTGAGCATAAGTTGTATGGGGTAACCACATCCTAGAGCCATGTCAATAGGACATGCCAGTACTATAATGTATCTGAAGAAAAACACGTTTTCAATCTACAAAATGGCAAGTTACACATACAAAGCGCTGTCTATTAAGTCATTAATTCAAACTTGCAAAATCTTGGCATGCCATTGAAAGCATTGATATCAATATTAGGCCAAGTTACAAGAAACAAAATTGGCTATCTTAGCTCACGTTTTCCAACAGAATGCTACCAAATGTCTCCTAAATTATTTCTAGTAACTTTGTACCATCCTGAACCATCATCTTCATTGCTAGAATGAAGCAGAGCTTGAAGTGACAGTTCTACCGATGACATTTTTTTTGGAGGCATGTTTCTGAAGTTTTAGAACTACAGTGCAACGTCTCTCAGCGCTCCTGGTGTGTTTTCAGCAGCTACAAGTAGTGGTGATGAAACAGTCCAAACTTACAGAAAAGTAGACCTCGTTTTCAAACGCAACCTTATTTTATTGTCCGTTGAATCAACGTATTTGAAAGTCGGCAGTCAAAAAAGAAAGAATATGACCCAGTGTTCCAAAATCAGTTATTCAACAAAGATTAAAGGGAGCGCTGCAAATTGTGTCATTTGGCTTCAAAGGGTTAAAGGATTATTGGGTAATAGGATAGCTGGGCATGGGTGTTTCTCAAATGCCTTAATGAAAAGTAGTTAATGAAAAGTAGTTAGAAGAAATGAGGGCTCAATTTTGTGAACAAGAAAGAATTAAGCCAGAAGAAATAGCAAATGAATGGAAAATCCATGAAAATGCATGGGTATGCAAATATATATTTTATGAAGTAAGACAAGATCAAATGTGACTTTTACCATTGGCAATCATTCTTAAACGGTTATTGTTGGCTGCCGTACACCATAGCTGTATAATCACAGCTAATTTCAGAGTCAGTTTTTGGAGTGATATGTCATTGTTTAGCACCTCTATGCTAATGTTTTTTTTATTCCTGTGAGTAAGGGAGGAGTAACAGATGTGTGAATAATGCACCCCAGGTTTGAGATTTGGTATCTCATGCATTGAACTATAAAAGCCCAGAGACATTTTGTACGGGGGGTGGTCAAATAAAAAAGTGCAGGACAGATAGTCCCATATGTGTATACAATCAATCCACCAAAAGAGAATGCCAGAAATATGCTGCTACTCACCAGTGGCAACACAGGATGCCTGTTTTCTGTAAAACAAAGAGAATGCCAGCCCCCGTGCTGTCTCCCGGACCCTAAGGGCCACTCTGGAGGACCTGTAATCAGAGGGCAGATTTCTGATTAAAGCTACAAGATACAGATTCGTTTCATTACATATTATGAATGCCTAGAGTAACTGACCACCTTTATCAATGAGTTGACACTTTTAATTTTCTTGAAAAAGACCATTTTCAGAAAAATGTGAAATTATTTATTTAGTGCAATATCCATGTACTTCTATCTTACTTATGTCACATGCAGTTGCTGACTATAATTGTCTTGTTTGTGAGAAGGAGTATCAGGGCGCAGACATTCGGGTTAAAGTTAAAACAGTTGTGGAGGAAGGTGCTCGTCTCTGTCGAACACCAATGTGTCTATTGGCAGTTTACTTTGGCAATAAAGGGGAATTCAAAAGAAAAATAAAAACACAGGAGTTAGCCATGGCAACAACAAAACACAGCGAGACCATATTGTCTGATTTTGGACACCGGGTGTTACCGGCGGGGTTACCAGGGGCGTTACTAGGGGCTAAAAGACACGGTTTCACTGGCGCGTGTTTTTTTGGGGGAGCCTGCCATTCTTTGCGGAGTATTGGGCAACGGCCGGAGATGAAACTTGGAAAGCGGCTGGTGTGTCAGGTTCCTGTGAACGAGGCAGGCTGCTGCACACCTGTCTGTTCCGTCAGGGGAGGGGGGAGAGGATCGGGTGACCTGGGAGAAAATCTGCCCGCCTGGCCTCCTTTAGGAGAGTGGGGTGCACAGACTGCCAGCTGGCATGGGATCGCTATCTATGGGGCCGACAACAAGGACAGCGCAGGCCATCCCTCCAGCGCCAGAATCCTGGCCTGGCCTGTCCCAGGGTTCCCGTCTCTGTGCTAATGTCTCTGAGCTCCTCTCTCTGTGCTAATGTCTCTGTGCTAATGTCTCTGGGCTAATGTCTCTGGGCTCCTGTCTCTGGGCTAATGTCTCTGGGCTAATGTCTCTGAGCTAATGTCTCTGAGCTAAGGTCTCTGGGCTAATGTCTCTGGGCTCCTGTCTCTGAGCTAATGTCTCTGGGCGTCTGTCTCTGAGCTAATGTCTCTGAGCTAATGTCTCTGAGCTAATGTCTCTGGGCTAATGTCTCTGAGCTAATGTCTCTGAGCTAATGTCTCTGAGCTAATGTCTCTGGGCTCCTGTCTCTGGGCTAATGTCTCTGGGCGTCTGTCTCTGGGCATCTGTCTCTGTGCTCTTGTCTCTGGGCTAATGTCTCTGGGCTCCTGTCTCTGGGCTAATGTCTCTGGGCATCTGTCTCTGGGCATCTGTCTCTGTGCTCTTGTCTCTGGGCTCCTGTCTCTGGGCTAATGTCTCTGGGCTCCTGTCTCTGGGCTCCTGTCTCTGTGCTAATGTCTCTGGGCTCCTGTCTCTGGGCTAATGTCTCTGTGCTAATGTCTCTGGGCTCCTGTCTCTGGGCTCCTGTCTCTGGGCTCTTGTCTCTGTGCTAATGCCTCTGTGCAAATGTCTCTGGCCTCCTGGTTCAGCTTTGATTCAGCTTTGCACCTTCTATTATTACTACATGTCATCAGAATATGGCAGAAGAAAAACAAATTAAACAAGCCAAAGGATCATTATGAAACATATAAAAATAAACTGGTTTGGAAACACATGTCTGACGATCCAAGATGCATGACATATTTGAACGCTCATTTAAACTAAACATCTATCAACTCCTGTTCTTGATCACAATGCTGTCTGTGTAACTGAATAAAATAGAAGTGGTGCACTGTTTAGATACAACAAAAAGCTATAGGAAATAAGGCAACGAATCAAACAATTTTTTATGAGTACTTGCCTAGTGGGCAACTTGTTACTGTCTTTCAATTCTATTCTTTATATTCATATAACAACATAATGATGAGAACAGACCTTTCAGCCTAACGATGCTAGCTATTATCCTTACGCTAAATTGTACCTAGTGCTTGGTTTACCTGCAAACTAGATATAATCTCTAACATCGTATCAAGCCTGGTCTTGAAAACCTCAGACCTGAAAAACTCTTCTACGCAGTGACTACACACTGTGTGAAAAAAAAAAACTTCTTAACATCTGAAAGTATTACTGCATGCAATAGATGGAGCATTTACTGCATTGAATACATGCAGTAAATATTGCCAAATCACGATATGCAAGTCATTTTAAATATAAAGGAAAACAATTCCTGCAAATGTTTACCTGTTGGAGGTTTCTTACAGTATGTTAATGTAAGCAAAATAGGGTAAAAAAAAAAACAGCTTGATCTGAGCTTTTAATTTGTAGAATTCAGCAGAAGAAATTATCAAACCCAACTCATTGTGGAATAACTAATGTTTTTGAAGAGTATTTCTGTTTTGGTAGTTATTATTTTAATATTACAAGGTGCAAGACGTTCACCATTTAGTAGCTTTCGTTTTATCGACTAAAATTCTGTCTTCGTTGTAACATCGCAATAAACTCTTGTTCAGATCTTTCAGACTGACTCCACTCGCTGTAATTTCCCTTATAAAAGGGCCGATTCTGTCCATTTAGGTTCTGCATACTGCTTTGTCTGTGTTCCCTTACTTATATGCACTCCTTATACTACAGTATATGACCGATTTGAGTTTTTACTGAAGTATATATATCAGAAATGAAAACCTTCCAGGGACATACAGATGCCAATCAGCCTGAACACCTTGACTATCAGCACTCTGGGGCTCCGCCCCCAAACCAAGCCACACCCTGCCCTCCGCTTCACTACGCAGGCTGGAGTGCAGTGGTCACTTGGACATCTGGGGTGGACAGTGGGGTCACTTTGAGGACTGTGGACACTGGGGAAACAGTGTGATTGAGGTAACACACAGTGTGATTGAGGTGAACACCAACGCGTGTGATTGAGATGAACACCAACACGTCTGATTGAGGTGACTGTTTACTTCCTACATCTTTTGTAACACAATGTGGTCTTCTTGAAAAGCATGAATGTCTAAGTTCTTTGTTAACAGACAAGCAAACATTGCTAACGGGGTGGGAGCCGACCAGGGGCAAATCCCCATCTGAAGCACACCATCCCTTTAAGTGCTGGCAAAAGTCTGATAGATAACTGACCATTTCAAAACAAATATCCCATTTCAGCAACATCCAGATCAAAATTCTTTCTTTTTATCTAATCTGTTTAAAAAATATGGTAATAATATTCAAACAGTTTGGGGCAGAAGAAATATGTACCGGAGGACAATTGATGTATTTAACAAAGTCCATTCCCTTAAAGGTGTCTATAAATGTCCTCTCTGTCTGGGGTTGCCTTGCCATTTTGATAACCCTTTTCCGAGCACTCGGCCCTGACACAGATATGTGAAAACAAGGCTGCAGAGGGATAGTCTTGCGGTCTGCATGTCTCAGAGCAGGATCGCCTCTATCGCCAGTGCTCTCTGAAAGCTGCAAGCTGGGGGGGTTGTGGGGGAAACTCATATTGGAGAGCGTATTGGAATTCTTCAGCCCTGCCGAGGCACTAGATATAAAAGGGATTATATTCAGATTATGAGAGGGATCGCATTTCCCTCCTGGGTGGAGGGGGGGGGGGGCACTGGGGGGGTCCCAGTGCCCTGTCTGCACCCATACTGTTGCATCAGCTGCCGGTCTGTGTTAAAAATATAGCGGCGGGCATTCACTGGGGTTGGGTTACAGGGCGAAGCAGCTTCCAGGAAGTGGCTGCTTTCTGGCGGTAAGCGCCAGCAGGGTGGCGGGAAGTGCAGGGGCGCTCCATCTGGGACAAGGGACACAAACAGCGGGGCCAAACAGCGGGGGCCAAACAGTGGGGGCCAAACAGCAGGGGCAAAACGACGAGGGCCAAACAGCGAGGGCCAAACAGCACGGGCCAAACAGCGAGGGCCAAACAGCAGGGACACAGAACAGGGGCCAAACAGCAGGGACACAGAACAGGGGCCAAACAGCGGGGCCAAAGAGCAGGGACCCAAACAGCGGGGCCAAACAGCGAGGGCCACACAGCAGGGGCCAAACAGCAGGAGGGGCCAAACAGGAGGGCCAAAGAGCAGGGACACAAACAGCGAGGCCAAACAGTGGGGGCCAAACAGCGGGGCCAAACAGCGAGGGACACAGAGCAGGGGCCAAACAGCGGGGCGAGCAGGGACCACAGCGGGATCAAACAGTGGGGACCAAACAGTGGGGCCAAACAGCAAGGGCCACACAGCGAGGGCCACACAGCAGGGGCCAAGCAGCAAGGGCCAAACAGCGGGGCGAAAGAGCAGGGGCCAAATAGCGGGGGCCAAACAGGGGGGCCAACAGGGGCCCAGTGGGACCAAACAGCGCGGTCGAAAAAGCGGGGCTCAATTAGCAGGGAGCACCAAACAGCTGGGGCCACAGCAGTGCAGGGGCCACGACAAGGGACAAACAGCGGGGCCACACAGCAGGGGCCAAACAGTGGGGGTCAAACAGCAGGGGCCAAACAGCGGGGGCCAAACAGCAGGGACACACAGCAGGGGCCAAACAGCGGGGGCCAAACAGTGGGGGCCAAACAGCGGGGCCAAACTGTGGGGGCCAAACAGTGGGGACCAAACAGCAGGGGCCAAACAGCAGGGCCAACAGCAGGGCCAAAGAGCAGGGCCAAACAGCAGTGGGGGCCAAACAGCGGGGCCAAACAGCGAGGGCCACACAGCAGGGGCCAAACAGCAAGGGCCAAACAGGCGGGGCCAAACAGCGGGCCAAACAGCAGGGACACAACAGCGGGCCAAACAGGGGGCCAAACAGTGGGGCCAAACAGAGGGCCAAACAGCGGGGCCACAACAGGGGCCAAACAGGGCCAAACAGCGGGGCCAAACAGCAGGGGCCAAAAGTGGGGGCCAAACAGGACAGGGGCCAAACATGCACAGGGCCAACAGCGGGGCCAAACATGAGGGCAACAGCAGGGGCCAAACAGGGGGCCAAACAGTGGGGGCCAAACAGCGGGGCCAAACAGAGGGGGCCAAACAGTGGGGGCCAAACAGCAGGGGCCAAACAGAGGGGGCCAAACAGTGAGGCCAACAGGGGCCAAACAGTGGGGACCAAACAGCGAGGGCCAAACAGCAGGGCCAAACAGAGGGACAAACAGGGGCCAAACAGAGGGGCAAACAGTGGGGCCAAACAGCGGGGCCAAACAGAGGCGAGCAGGCAACAGCAGGGGCCAAACAGTGGGGGCCAAACAGCAGGGGCCAAACAGCAGGGACACAGAGCAGGGGCCAAACAGCAGGGGCCAAACAGTGGGGGCCAAACAGTGGGGACCAAACAGCGGGGGCCAAACAGCGGGGCCAAACAGCGGGGCCACACAGCGGGGCCAAACAGTGGGGGCCAAACAGTGGGGGACTAACAGCGGGGACACAAACACACCCATCCAAATCACTCCTCCACCCTCAGACCGGACAGACAGACATATTCATGTACAGTACAGACTTTCATGGAGGTTGAATGTATGACTGCAAGATACAAAAATGCAAAAACTGCAAATGACAAAAGCCACAATTCTGAGGTCAAAGGGAAATGGACCATTTTTGCCTTTCTTCAGAATATAAACCCATCTCCATCATTACAAATAAAGCATGTAATATTGCATGTGTAGAGCTGAACATTGAATAGGAATATCTACACCAGACAGAAGCCTGATGAAAACCTTACGTAAGGTATAATGACATTTGGCCCTGAATGATTTATTCTGAGACGTGACTTTTAAGACGAAGTTGAGCTCCAGTAATGCTGAAATCTGAATAAAACAGTGTGTTCCTTTGTGTGCGAGCACATCCAATATTCTTCTCCTGTTCGTGCCAGTTAAATTATTCATTGTCATCAGCTCTCCGAATTGCCTGGCTGAAGTTGCCATTGGTAACAGCGGTAAGTAGCAGCCAGTTTCAAGTATAGCTCACGTCAAGTGACTCCTGGTGCAGGGAACTCATGCCACTGCATGCCACACGGGCTGAGGGGATGAACACAGAGGCAGCTGCACATCTCACAGTCATACAGGAAAGAAAATACTTATAAAATCATCAGCGTATGTGCTGTGATACCAAACCGCCATTATGAATGTACCATAATGTCAGTTCTCTCTCATTTTTATCAGGGATGTCTTAATGTCTGGGGAGTGCAATTACCCTCCTCCAGGATTAGCCGAGTGGGATTTGTGTACTTTAAAGGGTTGATGAACTTTGATAAAATCTGGATAAGTAAGCAAACAAAAGGCTTTGGCAACTGACATCCCAAGAGATCGGGGTTGCTTGAAGTTTGTCTAAGCTTCTGCAAAGACAGTCTTATCCACATACAGTGGTTTAAGTAATTCCTTGACACATCGTAGATTACATAAACTGCACAGGTCAATACACAAGTCATGCTAAGTGTACCACGTTGGAAGTTTGTCATTAATATTTATGTTACTTTCTTCACATAATTCTCTCTGGTGGCAAATATTTTGATACTGCACTATATTACAGCAACTGCCAAGAGGGTGAATGGGATTGAACAATAGTTTTAGGGTTATGGGCATAATAGCAATGCACCACTTTTCCAACAGATGTATTTAACTGAAAATATTACATTCAAATACAGGAGAAATTTACGATTATATATATATATATCTAATATATATATATAGATAGATATATATTTAGATATTTTATATAAGAAAAACCCAAGCTGCACAGTGCTCTTTCAGAACAGGTTCTCAGAGAGCAGAGTTTATCTGTGCTTTATATGCTGTAAGGACGTTCCAAAATTATATGATGCTTATTCAGTTATTTACTTTACTGACCCCAAGAAGAAAAGCAGGCTCTGGAACAGAACAATGGGCATTCGATACCAAAAGAAATAATCTGTGCTAGGCTCCGGTCAGAGCACTGGTTAAGTGTGTATACTGTTACTTTAGCAAACCACAACATTAAACTGATTAACTCCATTTTCAAAAATAAACAGAAAAGAACAATAGTTTTTTTTTCCCTGCTTGGCCAGTAGTGTGTGAACACACAATGGAGATGTTGCTGATTGCGTCAGTTTGAGAACTACGTTTTTTTTTACTCTCTCCCCCCTCATGTCATGGGGACTATGTGTTCTGGGAGTGCAGAAATTTTTTCCAAGAATTTGTCGTGCTGAGGCTTGGAATGATTTTATCTTGGAAAGTCCAGATAAGATCTTATACTGACTTATAATGAACATATGATGACACACAATGTATATCTCTGTTATGCTCCTGAAATGAAATCCTATATTAAAAATGAATAAAATATGCCTTCTTACGACAGACAGCTGGGCTTTGGAGCCCAGCGCAAGATCTACATAATGAGACATTTTGCCCCTTGGAGCTATTGGATTAAATCCTGAGTTTCACATTGGCACAGGCACATTGAAACACTGCAGCCAACACTGTTTTGTCTGACTTCAGTTTTGACTTATGCTCAGACTGCTTAATTGTATCTCTCTGTACTTCTCCTCTTTCAGTTCGCAATTATCAAATTCCACAAATATTTATCGCAAGCAAAATATTACAAGTAGAAAATTGGGGGGGGGGGGGGAGTTCAAAGTTGAAATAAGCAAAAAGTGAGCATCTGTAATAACATTTCACACATCATCTGAAGGTTAATGATATCACTGCTCCCCTGAAAAAAGTTAAAACATGACAGAGTGCTAATTGGACTTGAACCCTCATGGGATTTAAGGTTGGATGCTTAACAGCCTTCCTCGGGGTGCAGGGAGTGTTCGCACAGCCACTGGTGCTAAGGAGTGCTGACGAATAAACCAGAATAAACGAAACATAAGTGGCAAGAGAAGTCATCACTGACGTGCATCTGTAGTCACTTACACATGTGCATGCGCGTGTGCGTGCGTGTGTGTGTGTGTGTGTGTGTCTCTCAAATGGCTGAACTATGCATAGGAATGCGTGTAGAAATACGAGAGATGTGAGTCTCTGCTGTACGGGAGAAACATAGCGTTTTCTGAGTGTAATTAGTGCAAGCCCTGTCCTCTGCCAGCCCCTAGTGAATCATGGAAACTTTCAGATAAAAATCCCAATGACTGGGCAGAAGAACATGGCCCACTTGTTTCCAACAACCATGAAAACTCTGCGGAGCCAGATAAGACCAGATTAGACTCGTTACGCTCAGCGCTATACTCTCTGCCCCCACTCTACCTCTATCAATGCCACCTGCATCTACATATCTTTCATTCTGTGGGGGTGTCCTTGGCACTGAAAGATGCTTACTTGCATTTTCTCTCTGTCTCTCTGTCTCTCTCTCTCTCTCTCTCTCTCTTTCTGGCACTGTGGTTTCAGACTTCTACCAATAACACATGGTTGCCTCAGGCTATTTAATTTTTTTTTTTCAAATTCAACCATTGTGGCTAGAGATTGCATCGGATCTGAAAGCTGAATTTATACACAACATGGGCAAAAGTTTGTGGACACCTGATATCCAACATCTCATCCAAAATTATGGGCATTAATATGAAATTGGTCCACCCTTTGCTGCCTATAACAACCTCTACTCTTCTGGGAAGGCTTAACACTAGATTTTGGAGCATTGCTGCAGGGATTTGCTTTTGCACCGCAAGGCGTGGCTCACAGTCAGCTTCCCAACTGATCGCAAAGGTGTTGGAGAGATCAGGGCTCTGTGCAGGCCAGTCAAGTTCCTCCACACAGTTCTCAAAACCATTTCTATATGGACCTCCCTGTGTGCCCGGGGGCATTGTCATGCTGAAACAGGAAAGGACTTTCCCCAAACTTTTAGAGAAGCACAGAATCATCTAGAATGTGATTCTGTGCTGTTGCATTAAGGCTTGCCTTCACTGGAACTAAGGGTCCCAGCACAAACTATGGAAAACAGCCTCAAACCAAAGGATGTCCAGATACCTTTGGTCATATAGTGTATATCAATGAATCCACAGGTGGTTATATTATTGGGAAAGATGCACATGTAATTAGTTTTGCATCCTCCTATATTTTTTAGTATGAGTCACAGCCAGAATGTCACCACATGACAACATGACACATGACAAAAAGAAATTTCATGAAGTGAACCACAAAAACAATGTAATTTCTTCTGTTCTTCAGCAGAGTAAATCACGTTATCAAGGTCCTCTTACATTCTCTATGTCATTCAAAAGAATGTGTCTGAAGCCACTTTCATAATGAGCAACAGCGAGGTGCTAAGTGCGAGCTCAGAACAAATTATCTGGCCTGTTTTTAACATCCATAAAAATGCTTTGCTTGGCAGTCCACTAGCAGGAGGCCCATTCAGCAAAGTGCCTGTATATTGCTGATTGCTCTTCATTCTTTTTCTGCTACTGGTTGCCCGTATTTGCACAAGCTGCCCCTAACCCCTCACCCTTGACCTATAGAACACATATCATCACACTGACCTCTGCTGGAGGGATGTGGAATAGACTTCCATAGATTTTCAAATCACTGAAGCTCACCTCAATTGTAGGTGTGAACCCCACTTATACTGCTGTAAGCTGAAGAAGCTGAAGAAGCATCCTCTATATTTCTGCAGCTGCTCAGTCTAGTGCTGGCAAAACCGGTACTACCAAACCAGCACTACCAAACCAGCGCTACCAAACCAGCACTGCCAAACCAGCGCTACCAAACCAGCACTGCCAAACCAGCGCTACCAAACCAGCGCTACCAAACCAGCACTGCCAAACCAGCACTACCAAACCAGCACTGTCAAAAACCAGCACTACCAAACCAGCGCTACCAAAACCAGGGTGCCTACCAAACCGCACTGGCAACACACCAGCCAGCTGCAACCCCAAACCAGCCTCCAGCCAAACCAGCGCTACCAAACCAGCGCTGCCAAACCTGCACTACCAAACCTGCACTGCCAAACCAGCGCTACCAAACCAGCACTGCCAAACCAGCGCTACCAAACCAGCACTGCCAAACCAGCACTGCCAAACCAGCACTACCAAACCAGCACAACCAAACTTGCACTGCCAAACCAGCGCTACCAAACCAGCACTGCCAAACCAGCGCTACCAAACCAGCACTGCCAAACCAGCACTGTCAAACCAGCACTACCAAACCAGCACTGCCAAACCAGCGCTACCAAACCAGCACTGCCAAACCTCACAACCAAACCTGCACTACCAAACCAGCACTGCCAAACCAGCACTGTCAAACCAGCGCTACCAAACAAGCACTGTCAAACCAGCACTACCAAACCAGCACTGACAAACCAGGGCTACCAAACCAGTATTACCACACCAGCACAGCCAAGCCAGTGTGACCAAACCAGCACTGCCAAACCAACGCTACCAAACCAGTGCTACCAAACCAGCATAGCCAAACCAGTGTTACCAAACCTGCACTGACAAACCAGGGCTACCAACCAGTGTTGCCAAACCAGCACTGCCAAACCAGCGCTGCCAAACCAGTGCTACCAAACCAGCATAGCCAAACCAGTGCTACCAAACCGGCACTGCCAAACCAGCACTACCAAACCAGCATAGCCAAACCAGTGCTACCAAACCGGCACTGCCAAACCAGCGCTACCAAACCAGCATAGCCAAACCAGTGCTGCCAAACCAATATCTTTGCATTGTTCTACTGCGATACGAGATGGACAAGTCAGGACTAATCAAAAATCCAATTTTGATCTCACCCAGAATTTCAATGAACTCAAAGAAGAGGACGCTCATGGAGATGATTTAACGTTGGGCTGCATGTCTTGACGCAACCTTTCATGTACTTTAAGGTGACACATCTTAGCTCATAGTCAGAGCTCATCTGAAAGATGTTACAAATCTGAGGGGTAAGCGGTTCTTTCGAGTGAACCCATTGCCTTCACTCCTCCAAGCAGCCCACACCACATCACCGACAGATCATCATTTGACCGCAGTAATCTGCTGTCTTCCAAGTGCAATCCAATCACTCCCAGGTTTTCCATCAATCTTTAAGGCCTCACCTTTCTGTGGCTGAATGAAGGTCCTTTTATCGACATACAGGTATAATAGCACGAACAGACCAGCAGGAAATGGTTACATGTGACAGTTTTATGCTGGACCATTTTACATTTTCACACGCACTTCTGGCCTTCGGTCAGTGTAGAGTTCACACCTATCCAAGGCTGAGAGCCATAGAATACTTGCACAGAGAAGTCCGGATGTTTTAACTGTCTTGATCTGTGTTTAGTAAATCATTCGGATTTTCCGCTTAACGCACACTCGCAATGTCTTCTGCAAGGCATACGCTAAGAGACCAGACACTTCTCAACAGTAAATATCATCCAAGGTGAAGTCTCTTCAGGACGTTTTAAGTCTCCTTGCATTTATTTAGTACAAAAAAAAAAACAGAACAGCAAGCCATTATGTATTTTTCATATTCATGGAACAGAGGTGGACTTGGGCATCATTTCCATAGGGAGCACGACTTTCACAACGAAATGCAAGAATCTTAGTCACTAAATCATAGTGTTGTGTCGTTTGCGAACGATTCTTTCAAAAGAACGAATCTTTTGGGTGAACGAACTGAACTGAATCACTTCCTGAAACGATTCGTTCATGAACGTGAACTGGTCGTTCATTGGAAACGATTCGTTCGCGAACGTGAACTGGTCGTTCACTGACTGACTATCGTTCGCAGACTATCAATTCAGTGATTCATTCACTGAACGTACTAGAGATGTGACGGTACACTGAACTGACGTATGCCCGAATCGTTCGCGAACGACACAACACTAGCCCGAATCGTTTGCAAACGACATAACACTAGTTCGTTCCTCTTGCTGTAGCGCAGGGGTCCTCAATCTCATTCAGAAAGGGCCTGTGTGGGTGCAGGCTTTTGTTCCAACCGAGCAATTACACATCTGATTCTACTAATCAAGGTCCTTAGCAAAGACTACTCTAGTGGTTGATTAGTAGAATCAGGTGTGTAACTGCTCAGTTGGAACAAAAGCCTGCACCCACACCGGCCCTTTCTAGATAAGATTGAGGACCCCTGCTGTAGCGGATGCAAGGAGCGAGGAGTCTCTGGGGAGGAAAGTGGGTACGGTATGGAATAATGGATAACAAATGGATAATAATCGAACATCACTGTCACACAAGTGTGCTGTTTATTTTCAATGAAATAACAATACTTTTTTTAAACATGTCTCAAAGTAGGCTAGCCAAGGCTACTATTGTATCGACTACATTTTATGAGAAAACGATGTATCTACCTAGCCAACGTATATCAGATGACACTTCCTCTTTCGTTAGAACAAGTCACGGTAAAGAAATCAGCATCTAGGGCTAAACAACCCAATTTGGGAAAATTACTGCACTGCTATTATTTATGACATTGGCTGTCACAGTCATGACAGTGGAGTACTCATTTTTTTAAGTAAAATGAATCGAGGGCTATGTGGCAGGGGCAGTATAGGGCAGGAGAGACTAAATGGAATGCACTTTCTACGGAGAGCCGGGGATCTGAATTTGAAGGAGATTGTTGATGATTTTTCTTAACGCAAAGGTGCCCTTCAAATGAGTGAGTAGGCAAAGTCCTTTTCAACGGGAATGGAACGGTGTACCTCCTACGACAGGCAGTGAGAGCTGGTTTCTTTAGAAAACACAACGGTCTGGCCAATATGGCCAAATTTATGTAACCTGCTGTAGCTTTGAAAGCAAACTGATTTTTCAGCACGCACTGTCAGGAGTTTTCAGAGCCCTGAAATTGAGCTTTGCTTCAGATCTCAAAATTGATAAATCCACCACTGTCAAGGAATAGTGAAGTACAAAAAACTGTGGGGTCACTTAATGAAATGTGTATGCATGATACAGTATGATGTCCCATATATATATATATTCATATTTAGAGAAGGTGTGCTGTTATTACTTTATTTTAAATAAAGGCAATGGAAAGGCATATGCTCATGCATACAATATTGTTATTTTATTATTGCAAATTCCAAAAGGAAAGCCTTTTTTTCTGTATGTTATTTAGAGTTAATCAAAAGGGAGGATAGTCTTAAGAAATACACGCTACCCTCTAGCTTCAACTGACCGGACTGTGACCGGACTGTAATTTTAAGTCTAGTTGAATGTAGTGTAAAGACTTCTCCAATCACAGAGCAGTGGTCCTAACCTTACATTACTACTTCATGTCGAGTTGTGGTTTGGTTTTATTTGTGCTTATGTGGTTTGTGACCAGGAAAAAAGTCCCGAATGTGTGCCCAGTTCCGTTTCTGGTTTCAGGGAGAGGGATTCCAGCACGGGGCAAACACGTTTCTGTTTTCTCTTTTCTCATTTTTGGAAAGACCATCTGCATTTGTGAGCTGGCCTCATGGGCTGTAACTCCTCTGTGATTGCAGGAGAGTGCGAGGGCCCGTTCCCTTCTGAAACGCACCCTGGCCCCCATGAGGGGCCCGTTCCCTTCTGAAACGCACCCCGGCCCCCATGAGGGGCTCGTTCCCTTCTGAAACACACTCTGGCCCCCATGAGGGGCCCGTTCCCTTCTGAAACGCACTCTGGCCCCCATGAGGGGCTCGTTCCCTTCTGAAACACACTCTGGCCCCCATGAGGGGCCCGTTCCCTTCTGAAACGCACCCCGGCCCCCATGAGGGGCCCGTTCCCTTCTGAAACGCACCCTGGCCCCCATGAGGGGCCCATTCCCTTCTGAAACGCACCCCGGCCCCCATGAGGGGCCCGTTCCCTTCTGAAACGCACCCCGGCCCCCATGAGGGGCCCGTTCCCTTCTGAAACGCACCCCGGCCCCCATGAGGGGCCCATTCCCTTCTGAAACACACTCTGGCCCCCATGAGGGGCCCGTTCCCTTCTGAAACGCACCCCGGCCCGCATGAGGGGCCCGTTCCCTTCTGAAACGCACTCTGGCCCCCATGAGGGGCTCGTTCCCTTCTGAAACGCACCCCGGCCCCCATGAGGGGCCCGTTCCCTTCTGAAACGCACTCTGGCCCCATGAGGGGCTCGTTCCTTCTGAAACGCACTCTGGCCCCCATGAGGGGCTCGTTCCCTTCTGAAACACACTCTGGCCCCCATGAGGGGCCGTTCCCTTCTGAACGCACCCGGCCCCATGAGGGCCGTTCCTTCTGAAACGCAATCTGGCCCCATGAGGGGCTCGTTCCCTTCTGAAACGCACCCCGGCCCCCATGAGGGGCCCGTTCCCTTCTGAAACGCACCCTGGCCCCCATGAGGGGCCCGTTCCCTTCTGAAACGCACCCCGGCCCCCATGAGGGGCCCGTTCCCTTCTGAAACGCACCCCGGCCCCCATGAGGGGCCCGTTCCCTTCTGAAACGCACCCCGGCCCCATGAGGGGCCCGTTCCCTTCTGAAACGCACCCCGGCCCCCATGAGGGGCCCGTTCCCTTCTGAAACGCACTCTGGCCCCCATGAGGAGCCCATTCCCTTCTGAAACGCACCCCGGCCCCCATGAGGGGCCCGTTCCCTTCTGAAACTCACCCTGGCCCCCATGAGGGGCCCATTCCCTTCTGAAACGCACCCTGGCCTGCATGAGGGGCCCCTTCTCTTCTGAAACGCACTCTGGCCCCCATGAGGGGCTCGTTCCCTTCTGAAACACACCCCGGCCCCCATGAGGGGCCCGTTCCCTTCTGAAACGCACCCCGGCCCCCATGAGGAGCCCATTCCCTTCTGAAACGCACCCCGGCCCCCATGAGGGGCTCGTTCCCTTCTGAAACACACTCTGGCCCCCATGAGGAGCCCGTTCCCTTCTGAAAAGCACCTTGACCCCCATGAGGAGCCCATTCCCTTCTGAAACGCACCTCAACCCACATGAGGGGCCCGTTCCCTTCTGAAAAGCACCTTGACCCCCATGAGGAGCCCATTCCCTTCTGAAACGCACCTCAACCCACATGAGGGGCCCGTTCCCTTCTGAAAAGCACCTTGACCCCCATGAGGAGCCCATTCCCTTCTGAAACGCACCTCAACCCACATGAGGGGCCCGTTCCCTTCTGAAAAGCACCTTGACCCCCATGAGGAGCCCATTCCCTTCTGAAACTCACCCTGGCCCCCATGAGGGGCCCGTTCCCTTCTGAAAAGCACCTTGACCCCCATGAGGAGCCCGTTCCCTTCTGAAACGCACCCTGGCCCCCATGAGGGGCCCATTCCCTTCTGAAACGCACCCTGGCCTGCATGAGGGGCCCCGTTCCCTTCTGAAACGCACCCTGGCCCCCCATGAGGGGCCCATTCCCTTCTGAAACGCACCCTGGCCCCCATGAGGAGCCCATTCCCTTCTGAAACGCACCCCGGCCCCCATGAGGGGCCCGTTCCCTTCTGAAACGCACCCTGGCCCCCATGAGGGGCCCATTCCCTTCTGAAACGCACCCTGGCCTGCATGAGGGGCCCCTTCTCTTCTGAAACGCACCCCTGTCCCGCACGATCACGGAGACAGGGGAGGACACTTCACATGCAGCTGGTCCAGGAAGACTGCAGGTTTGCACTGAGACATGTGCAGTGCTATTGCTGCTTTAGCATGAGGAGAACATGCTCAAGTTAAAATGTCCGGTGGAAATGCCAAGTAATTTTTATACAGGCCCTGTTTGACTTCCTAAATTATTGTAAAATTAGCCTAAAAATGAAACAGAAGGCTGACAAACCGGGACGAACTTTGCTCGTAAGTTCAGTGTTTAATATGCAGTAATGGCTGATGGCTGCTGGCCTATGTAAAATCCCATGGTTCTGATGGTGTGTTGGCGTTACAGGCCAATGTCTTCATTATAATTGCCTCACAATTAGTTTGAGTTTATTAGTTTTAGCGGCTCGTGTATTCCCCTCAGAATAAAAAAAAAAAGATATATTCTGACTAAACCTTAGCAGTTATGTCACTATATTACACTTGGCTAGACAACTCAAACAGCTGCTTGGATCCT
This sequence comes from Anguilla rostrata, assembly GCF_018555375.3. Taxonomy (NCBI): domain Eukaryota; kingdom Metazoa; phylum Chordata; class Actinopteri; order Anguilliformes; family Anguillidae; genus Anguilla; species Anguilla rostrata. Next base: position 3,106,733 of record NC_057947.1, read on the forward strand.
GGAAGTTTGATAACTGCACTGTTAAAAATGGCCTTTTATGAGATTTAAATATAATATCTCACGGTAAGATACTGTCTTCTGCATTTTACTGTGAAATCAATGGCTACCTGGATTTTATTATATGGCACATTACATGGTATATGGCGGCTGTGGTTGAAACCTCATGAAGCGACACTAACGGCAAAGTCAGAGTCACCTAGCAGACAGGTATGGTCAGTATTAAGCAGTGCTAAGTTATTTCACCAGTAAGATTCACTAAGAGTGGCTTCCCCATTATGACTGTAATATATGCAGCTCACTGTGGTCATTATAAACCCCATGAAACTCATCGTAAAAAGAGCAAGGGGTTGCCTGATGTCCTAGCTAAGTTTCCAACCTGGCTTTCTCAACCTGCCACATAATAATTCCCTGATGTTGAATTTTTTAAGGTAAATTGTTGGCTACTGAGTTGCATTACCTTTACAGTCGAAATGTGAAAATATAGGCGATTACCGTAATTTATAAACAGTTCACTACTGTAATTGTACATGAGCATATAGCAAATAAGACAGTAATCCATAGTCTTATTTGCTGTGAAATCATAGTATATGGTTGTCTTTTAATTGCAATTTACTGCGAATAATTTACAGTAAAGTACCGTGAATAACAGTACAGTAAATTGCTGTGAAGCTTACTGTAAAAGTACTGCAACAACTTAACAGCAATTTACTGTAAATTTACTGCTAATTATTTTACAGTGCATACATTTGCATCCATGTGAATTTCACTCACAAGCACACCATACAGGTAAATATACAGACATAAATAAAAACCATGTTCAAAAAGTTAAATTTGAATGCTTAGCCATTTGAATGCTTTGCCTGCTCTTTATACATAAAATGCATGCTCCAAGCCTGTAAACTGTAAAAAAAATAAAAATAAATAAAAAAGTATTTCATATGAAATATTTGGATGGCTGTTCCCTGTGGCATAGAGGAAAGCCAGTGAAAAATACATTTATTAAAGAGAAAAGGCCTTAAAGAGATATGCCCATATTAAAGAGAATATGAGGCCCTGAAATATAGCGAAAGAAAAATAAGTTAATAAAACAAGCCGCAATAAGAAAGTCTCAGCCGGGGAAGGGAAACATAAAGATGAATAATTAACCTATGCAGCAGTGGGCAATTATTAACTAATTTCAGACTGGGAAATAATAGTGCACTGTAAAACGTTAATGTATTTTACACCTCACAAGAATTTGTCTTTATTTGTTCAGCTTTATAGAGAACTGGGCTCAGTAGCTACCAGTGCCAAGAACATTATAGTTAATTATCCATTAAGAAAACATTTGAAAGGCTAGTAAAATTAACTGCATTGTTGTAGACCCTTCATTATATTTATTTTTGTATTATATATTAACTCAAGGAGAGGGCCCTGTGTAGCTCTCCCCCTCCAAAAAAAGTTATGCTCAGTTTATTCCTCAAAGTTATGGAAAAATGACTTACAGAGCTGAGCCCTAAAATTAAAACTTCACTGTTATTCTAAAGTAGCAACTTCTGAGACTAGGATGCTCTTCTACAGAACAATACGACAACCAAAGAAATAGAAAAGTTAACAACATTGAGAGGTATAGTCCTGCTATAAAGTGCCAAACACTGAGAAACCAGAGGCTCTTGTGCCATGACACAGTACTGTTTGCTCGTATGCTTTTGGGAAGAAACCTGGATCTTCTGTTTCAATTTGAAAGAGGATAAAAAAATGCAATAACTTGTCCTCGTGTTCTTTCTGCGTCTGCAGGCCCGGGCTTCAGCCTGGCAGTCGAGCTGGGCGCCCGCCGCGGCTTCATGCTAGCACAGTGCCTTGGGAAGGCCGGTGCCAAGCAGAGGTGATGTCATTGCGAAAGCACCTTATCCCCGAATGCCCGCATCCTTCGCTGATTCTCCTTGACAGTGGAAAAAGGCGAGAAGCAAACAGGCAGCGCGATTCCCAAAAAAAGAGAAAGGAAAACAACAACAGAGAGACGAGGAGAAAATCCCACTGATAATGCAGATCTTTATCGCGGATGCTGAGAAAGCCGCTTTTTTTCCCTCCCTGTCTCGGTTTTGGCAGTGGGAAAGAGCAGTGACAGGTTTTGGACTCCATAAGGTATCTGAGAAAATAGGACATGCATTATTCAAGCACTGCTGGAGCTAGATTCTCAACAATATTAGATAATTACCCATAAAGCAGTGCTGTTATCTCACCAGTTGCTACTTATAAAATATGTTAGCCCGGGACTGGTTGGTGAGTGATTTGGAGACCAGTAAAGAAAGCAGCATCCTGTCTGAATGTGTTAGCTCTTTTCAGTTTTGAGCATTCATTTAAAAAAAGTAGAACAATGGACCCAGCCAGCAAAAAAACGGGCTTTACGCATATTGTGAATGTGAACAAGCAGGGTTAGCTCTAGAACTAGAATCCACACGTAGCATCCGCAGTTGGCAGCCACTCCCCCTGGTCCACAGCCAATTTCACCCGGTCTGCAATCCCTCCCACCCCCCACCAGTCTGCAGTCACCCCCCCCACCCCCACCAGTCTGCAATCACCCCCCACCCCCACCGTCTGCAACTCCCCCCCCCCACCAGTCTGCAATCACTCCCCCCCACCAGTATGCAACCACCCCCCCCACCAGTCTGCAATCACTCCCCCCACCCCCACCAGTCTGCAATCACCCCCCCCCCACCAGTCTGCAATCACCCCCCCACCAGTCTGCAGTCACCCCCACCCCCACCAGTCTGCAATCACCCCCCCACCAGTCTGCAATCACCCCCCACCCCCACCAGTCTGCCATCACCCCCCACCAGTCTGCAATCCCCCCCCCCCACCGTCTGCCATCACCCCCCACCCCCACCAGTCTGCAATCACCCCCCCCCACCTGTCTGCATCACCCCCCACCCCCACCAGTCTGCTCACCCTCCCCACCATTCAATCACCCCCCCACCCACCGTCTGCCATCACCCCCCCACCAGTCTGCAATCACCCCCCCCCACCTGTCTGCATCACCCCCCCCACCCCCACCAGTCTGCCATCACCCCCCCCCCACCAGTCTGCAATCACCCCCACCACCAGTCTGCAATCTTGCCTCAGGCGAATGAGAGGCTACCCCTGTGCATATGAGAAAGCACTTTTAATAGAGGACTGCAGGATTTCTTTCCCATGTCTTCTCAAAGTGTTAAACCCAAGGAATTTTTAAAGACTAATGTTGTATTAAACCGTGGTACACGTTGGGGGGAAAAGCATCAGCTTATATAACTGTGAAAACCTATTTCTGTCATCATTTTTGGAGCATGAGACTCTGTTCCCTTGTGTATGACTCAAACAATGTTAATTATAGACTCATTTTCAGCTAAAGCCAAGTCACACCTTGGAGGATAATAAAGTGAGAAAGCAGACAGTGGTGGAATAGGATTATTAACACGACACGTTTGTTGTTATGGCTAGGATTTCCCTGTTTTCTGTACCATAGCCTCAAACTCTCACTGTTGGTGTAAAATTGATTTATGCATGTAGATTTTGGAACCTCAAATGGGCCATAAATTGCTATCATGATGACATTTTACATGTTTACATTTTCTAACTTCTAAAGAAAGAGACACATAAAAATATGTAATATACATTCATGGTAATGAATATTCACTGAAAATACACGTCTTTAGTATTTTAACCTTAAGTGTTTTAGTCTTGTAATGAGACTTTAAAATGTAAAAATGTTAGCTTGTTTTAAGTTACAAGTTGTTCAACAAGTGAAATTTTCGTATCCCATTGGGAAATCTTGAAATTAGTCAAATATTTTTGTCTTATTTAACAAAAAAGTAACAGAAATAAGATTGTCTACATGTAAGAGTGAAATAGTAATTTTTTGTGTGTTTTTGCAGTGTTTTTACTATTCAAATTACTGTTAAACTTTTTTATCCATAGTCTATAGCCACGGTATAGTGTTGGCTAAAAAATTATATCAAGATTTGTAGCTTTCTCAGATGATTTCACTTGCTTTCTTTCTTTCTTGTACTATTCTGTACAGGTTCTGTCTGAATTCTTAAGTTCTGACTTTATGACTTTGGAAGTATTAGCAGACTTGCAGAGCCAACCACAGCTTTCTTTGAGTTTTCTTATTTCACATCATTTTTAAACCAGAGCGACAATATTTCACAACCATGAACTTCCCCTATTATGCTGCATGTACTTTGTTGAACTATACAAATGGTGAATATTAGCAAATTAGTTGGCATGGCAATGTGTAAACACATATAAATGTTTTAATTTTTCTTTGCAATTTTGGCATCTCCAATCCCAACTGAATTTGGGAATGACCAATTTGTAAACTATGTATAACAGTGCTCATATACGAGGCCTGCTGCCAGCTCAGGAGAATGAAGATCCTCCGAATCCTGCCCACCAGCGGCTTCTTTTCACACTGCAGTCACAAGCTGTGCATGTGCAGAGTGGATGCAGAGGAGACCCAATCATACACGTGCACAGAGAGCAAGCATGCGCAGAGGAGACCCAATCATACACGTGCACAGAGAGCAAGCATGCGCAGAGCAGGGGCAGAGGAGACCCAATGATACAGACAGCAAGCCACAGTCACTCGGACGGTCAGCAGAGGTTTGGTGACCAATAAAAACTGCTATCCCAACTGACTGAATCCCTCCCATTTATCCCTTGGATATATGTCTACCCCTGCAGGGCTGTCAGTCCAGAGTCGGCACTTTTAGTTGTTAGCACACACTAAACTGCCCTAAATAATGTCTTCCTCTGGTCTCCCACAGAAGTTATAGTGCTGTGACTTCTGAAATGAAAACAACTATAATATTTGAAATAATATTTGGTTAGTTAGCTGCATATGATGGGAGTAAAATATACACAGTATCTCAACCCACCGTGCAGAATTTAATCCCGATGCAAAAGTTCAACACATGCATGTGATGAAATAAGGATGCACACATCCATTTTCATCACAAAGCTGTTAGTTCACTTGTGTGATAATATTAAATCTTACTAAATAGCTCAAATAAATAGAACTTAGAATCTGCTTTCACCTATGAGCAAATGTGAATCAATGACAGTTCTGTTTACCGAGGTCTGCATCTCTGGATATTGTGTTTACAGGTCAGTGGTCCCGGTTACTTCCTGTGTAATTGAAAATTGATCAACCGCGCTCTCCTGTAACTACCGGATGGCCCGTTCCAAAACAACGCGGGGCAGGCCTTGCTGCCTTCGGCGGGATAAACCATCATTATGCTGGAGGGGGGCCAGACCACGATCCGCTGACCGGAGTGGCGGTGGAACTGGAGCCTCGAGACGTGGCAGCGCGGCCTCGGGAACAGGCCTGCCAGCGAAACGTCCGGCCAGCGAAACGTCCTCTCACACACATTCCTGTGAGAAGGCACAGGGATCTCTGCCTTTTAGGCTCCGTGTATTAACCCTTTGAAGAGCAGGTTGATTGGAATGTGTTTTTTTTTGTTGTTTTTTTTAAAAGTCAGTGTTCTAGAACACTATTGCTTGAAGTGATTGTTACATCAGCATTGGAATGTTCAGTTAAGAGCATTCTAATCATTTATTTGTGATCTCAGGCCTTAAAGGGCTAATTAAGCATCTCAGACAGGGAGTTTTCACCCTTTTAACTCGCAATGGCCATGGTTACCATGAGTGACTGTTTCTGCTCTGAGAGACTATGAATATGGACCCGGGTTTTTCTGCAGTGATCTGTATGGGGTGGGGTGCAGGGGGGGGGGGGGGGTGGTTCATAAGAGGGGATAGAGAAGACAGACAGCTGAAGCAAATAATCTTTTCTGGAACTTTCTTTTTTAAAAATCCTCTCACAATGCTGATTGGAGCACAGGCATTTTTTGATAAAACGGAGCTTTCTTGATAAACAGGCCTTTAAAAGGACGGGATTACAGGTGACGGAAATGATTTCACGCCATCTAATGTGATGTTGCTATTGTTTTAGTCTCAGCCTTGAATGTCCCATGGTCGTCCTCCTCCTCCTCTCTGTCATTACCGTGTGTTTTACGGGCTTATAAAATAAGACAGGCCTTTTGACTCAACATAATTGAGTATTCACTATAGATTAGTCCACGTTCAGGCTCAGTAAAAGGAGTAAATAAGTTCCCTCAAGTCTGGTACATTTGGAAACCTCAGGGGGGAGTTTGAAGTGAAGGTGCCTTTCTCAAAGTGTTAAGCTGTGAACTTTTGAACCTTTTACCTCGCTGTTCACTTCCTCCTTGGACATGCAGTCTCCCTGTTTACTGAGGTTTGAAACTGGCTGTTTGGACTTTCTTTGAACTTTTCTCATTAGCAGTCCTCCACCCCCGAAATGTCTTTCCTGCAGCAGAACAAAGCAGCCAATCCCCTGATGAGAAGACAACCCAGATAAACCCACACGCATGCATGGTGGTACATACTGTACCGACACACATGCGTTTATGCGCACACACACGCACACACAAACATCCACACAGACACACTCATGCACACACAGAGACACACACGTGCGCACACACGTAATGTACAAATACATAGACACACACATAGACACAAACCTCCACACACACATACAGACACATACACATGCACACACACACCCACAGACACACACACACAAACATCCACGCACACACACACACACACACGCAATGTACAAATACATAGACACATGCACAAACACCCACACATAAACACGCACACACACCCACACATACACATGTACACACAAATATCCACACACACACACACATAATGTACAAATACATAGACACATGCACACACACAATGTACAAATACATACATAGACACATGCACACTCCCACCCACACATACACAAATACATGCACACACATGCATACACACACCCACACACATGCAAACATACACATACACCCACATGCACACACACACCCACACACATACACAAACACACACACACACGCACACACACACGTACAGACATATGCATATGCAGGCCTGCACACACACACACACACACAAACCCAATTCTTCCATGGACGACTAAAAAAGATGAGATCCAAATGGTCTGGTGTGATTATTGTTGTACTTGAACTTAACACAGCTGGGCACACAATGACGAGATTGTGCGCCTACTTGATGTAACGCTATCTTTCATATATTACTCACAGTTCAAAAAAGCAAAGACCCTGGACTTCAATTCCTGCTGAACACCTGGACACAATTATTTATGCTATAAATTAAGCATTTTGGAATGGCAGTTTTGGTTGGGGAGGGCAGCCCACTCCCAAAATGGAGAGACAGAAGTCTTCTGCATGGCTTGGCACCAGACTCAGTCTAATCTGCCATTACAGCAGATTGCGACACAGGGGTAAGATGGAGATGGTACACCCTTAACCTCTCTAAATGGTTTCAAATGTCTTCGGCACGCTCAAGCAGCCAGGCTCTCTGAATGCATGCCGATTCCGCTGTCACTCAAAGTCAAGAAGCAGGCCAGGTTGGGTCCTGTTCTTAAACATCATGAATATATTTATGTGTGCATTTGAAGTCATTTTTCATGGATTTATGTGTTTGAAAAAGGTGTGTGAAATGAACCTATAGAAGGCTGAAGGTCTCTGCTTACTCTCATTACTCAACATAATAAATATCATTACGAGTAATAATTCACACGTTCCTGATGTCATGTAGCAACATTTTATTCTCACATTAAAGCAGAACAGTCGAAAGGAATCTCACGGTGGGGATTGGGATATTAATTATTCATGCATTTAATTTCTTCAGTATTTAACCTCCCTGCCCTCCCTGGTATTCTACCTAGCTGTGTTTCACTTGATGCTTACCATCAATATCAATTCAGCGCTAATAAATGATATGAATTCAGCGAGCAAAAGCAGGATTTCGGTTAGCGTAGTGTTTACTGCGTCTGTTTCTGTAGGATTTTGATTGCAGTTGAGATGGTGGATAAATGTGACGGTGAGGTCACTTCAGCCGCTCTCAGGTTCTGAGATTTAGCTCTTAAATCCGACGAGCGACGCAGCTGCCGCCCGATCTGATTAAGCGTTGCCGAGATGCGCTGCGATCGATCGCCGGGCCCTGGGTGTGCAAACAGGGAGAGGAGACGTGCCCCCCTGCCGTGCTCTGGATGTAGGGCCCATATTTTAGTGGCGGTTTCAGAAACCTGACACCCCCCCCCGGAAGAGAGGATACACTCCCCCAACATGACACACAGCGATTATGAGAGAATCAATCTCTCGCATAAAGACTGCTGTCTGTGGGTTCTGGATTCAGTTCCTGGAATTTTACAGTACTGCCATTTTTACTGTGGGATATATGCTGAAGCAATTTCGGGCCAGAACCTTGCTCAAGGATACTTCGGCAGTTACCCGCTTGGGAACCTTTAGATTACAAGCCCATTACACTGTCCCTTTACTGGCTCTGACCTACAGTGACCCCTATCTGCTGATGGCGGTTTTATAGAAGAAGAAATCACCAATCACACAATTTTACCTGCTTCTGTAACCTTTAACCTCAGGTGGTCTTCCATTGCATTATGGGACTTTAGCTTCTATAGACTTTCTAACCATGGTTGATCTGCTTCACAGCACATACAGTAAGCTTTGCTAAGTGCAGAGCAGACCTGGGTCAAATACAAATTTTTTTGTATTCAAATGTTTTTCTGTGCTCTGTTGATCTTGCCTGGTGTAATTGAGCCTGCCAATATGACCAGAAGGCGTGGTTTGCACTTTTTGAAAGAATTTAATTGGTTACAATACACCATACAAGATAAGTGAAGTAGTGTATTGAAATTGTATTTGACCAATTACCAAATATCCACCCTAAATGGAGTATGACCAAACAAAATGTCTAAATTATGCATTGCTGTAAATCAAAACAAATTCACGTATTTCACTAAATCAACTGTATTTACTCAAAAAACTCACTGTTGCATCATTTTCAAGTGGTAATTAAAGCTTTCTGTCAGTACAGTGATCTAAAATAGCTATGGGTCCAGAAACATATCCAAAATATCTCCAAAAAGGAATATAATGCTTTTGTCCATTGTAAAGCATAAAAATGAGCCCCTTATGAAGGTTTAAGATGAAACATTGATGTCAGATTTAAAAAATAATGCTAAAATATTGCGGCGAGTTAGACAAAATGGAGTTTTCACAGGAGTTTTACGAATCGCTCGCACAGAGCTCCGGTTTATTTTACCAGTCCTAACTATTGGTTTACTTCTCAGACCGTTACAGCAATTTAGGCACAACACATACACAAGACGAGGGGCAAGGAACGCGGGGGAAACTCAATAACTACTACAAGAGACGTGATACACAACAAAACTGTACAAGCACACGTAACACGGATCTACACTATTAACACACAAAAGCACGCTAACTACACCTAGCTACACACAGCTATACACAAGCAAGTATTTATATGGCGCCGCCTAGCTAGCTACCAATTGTAGCGGGAGCGTATCTGTGTCCCCAGGGTCCTATGTTCCCAGGGTCCTAAGTTCTATTGCACCTGACAAAACGTGAACAATTTTTCATAATTTCTTGGAAAATATTATTATTATTGAGGACTTCTGAGCATAGATAAGCCATTTGTTTGCTGATAGACATAGCTGACATCGTTTTGTGGAGTAAGGCAGAAAATCATTGATTTACTGCCTCTGTCTCTATCTACTGAAAACAGATAAGATTTCATGTAGAGCTGGGGAAAATAGGACCCTGGGAACATAGGACCCTTCGTCATGTTCCTATTATGTGCCATATAAATTCGGGGAACATAGGAATTACCCCATCGTAGCTTGCTGCCTATAGCTAGCTACACCAGGGTCGCCACAATATTGTCACACAATGCTGTACAGTACCTAAATGTGTAATAATGAACTCTTGAATGTATTTCTATACTCTGTACTCTCGTATGTATTCTTGTATGGGGATGGGACGATATAAAAACAATTTTCAACCATCCACCACGTTTTGGCAATGTTCCAACACTCTCTTCATCACTGTTGCATGCATCACAAAAACTATTACACTACTCTTACATTACAGTGTGAAATATCCACATTATATAATACCACCAAGCTATTTAAAGACACTCAATTTCAAAAATAACGTATATAACCGAAATATTTTGAGCAGTAAAACTTACATTTTTATCTGTGTTCAGCAGATGGAGACAGAGACAGTAAATCAATGGTACAGTTCAATCCGCTTCTGTTTTGCCCCAGAAAACGATGTCAGATAGGTCTATCAGCAAATTTATGGCTTAGCTATGCCCAGAAGTCCTCAATAATAATAGTATTTTCCAAGAAATTACGAAAAACGTTGACAACGTTTCGTTAGGTGTAGCGTCTTTTACTGCTACCACAGAGTGATTGCGTTGTAAGTGAATATGATAAGAACATTTTCGGTTACGCTGACCTATAAAAGGCTATTCCAAAATCAAAATTAGACATGTTATACGTCGTTAGAAAGCTTATACTCTCACCTACTGAATAAATGAATTGTCAATCAAGCCAGACTGTACTAAAAATGGCGACCACGCCGTAAACTACAGGTGTGGTATTATGCCCAGCTATTTTTTGACGGTACCCAGGCATCACAAATGCGCGTATATTTTACAAACAGATTGTCCAAGACAATATATGACAACTCAGTCTCAAAAGGGACATTTCTACGCGTAAAACCAATGGTAAGGTTGTGTATTTATTCAATATTTAGTCCCAGATACTGACTGTAGAATGACATGGCATAATTTTTTAAAAATGTCTTGTTTATTTCGTTATTCAGTTAGCAGCGTTTTCATTGCTGTATTGGCGTATCTTAGGGTTATTGTCAGGTTTATCTTGTTGCTATGGCGGAATACGATTTTTGAGTGGTAAAAGAATATTTTATGAATGCCCAGATAGACAATATTGTCAATTATGTCATGGGTGGGGGCGTAGTTGCAGATGAAACTGCAGGGAGGGGTGCGTGTTAAATGAACGACCAGAGCGACAAAGCAGCATAGTTGTCGTGTATCGTCTACTAATGAAAGTAAACCAAAGTGTTTCTGTTTTTAACTCATACTTTGGTTGCAGTAGCACTGAATGTCTGAGTTTAGTAATCTCAGCACGGGCCGACCACTAGGGGCTTCGCGCTAAGAGGTTAAGCCAAGCACGAAGACACCTGATTCAACTCCTGAACTAATAATGGTCTTCAGTCAATACGTTGGTAAGTAGAATCAGGTGACATAATGCTCGGCTCCAACAAAAACCTGCACCCACGCCAACCCTTTTCAGGTTAGACTGGGTAGCCCTGGACTAGGAGATTTCACAGTCTGTGTAAATCTAAGCAATCAGCCTTCGACAGTAATTAGCATTTGCCACAGAGAATAGGTTTCTCACCATGCTCTAGGCTATTACTTATGAGTATACTTCTCTGTGCTTGGACTGCATGTTTTACCAGCTAGTATAACTACCTCTGACTGTAAGCTGCCCAACACACTTCATCATTTGCTCTGATACATCCCTCATTATATTTCTGTTACCATTCATATTAGCTTAACTATTATACCGGGCCGTGGGGGATGGGCTGTCCTATTACCGGATTCCTCCTGAGATTTCTTCCCATTGGGGAGTTTTTTCTTGTTCACGATTTGTGTGTCCTCCTTCCCACTGGGGAGTTTTTTATTTATTTATTTATTTTTATTTTTTACATCAATTGATCATTCTATGGGGGTTCAAGCCTTGATCTGCTTTAGTTGTTTTGGCCCAATTTTCTTCTGTTTTTCCACTGTAAAGGCCTTTGTGACCGTGTCTCTCTAAAAAGTGCTCTACAAATGAAGTTGAACAGAACAGAATACACCCCTCTCATTGGGGTGCTACACAAGCCAAAGTCACACTGGGCAGGGTAAACTCTGATGTTCACTTTCCTCACTTTTCAAACTGCACCGAGGAAGCAAATAAATCACGCGTGTTCCTTTTCTGGCAATTGTACCGCAAAAGTTTATTTGTTGAGGTCGTGCGTAAAAGTTTCACACGTTTATTACGGGGGGGGGGGGGGGGAGAGAGAGAGAGAGAGAGAGAGGAGGAGGAAAAAAAGCTGGTTAATGTTAATGTGCGTTAGCCCGTGTAATTTATGGAGGCAGTTTTGTAGGATAACGTCAGTGGGTGTTGATAATTGCCGGGGCGACGTCCCTGACCCGTCGCGGGCAGTGCAGGCGGTATGCGCCCGATGGGAGAGCTGCGCTTCAGGCGTCTGCCGGCGGCCGAGGCGCGGCTACTCGCGCCGAGGCCGTGCGTGTCTCAAACTGAGCGCGCTCCACAAAGTGATGTCAGCTCCAGCGAAGCCGTTTGTCCCAGGTTTTCCTACCTCTGTAATTGTGTTTGCTCTAGAGCGGGCCGGTCCAGCGGGCCGCTCCTCCGGCTGTTCCTCATTATGCAGGCATCGGCCTGTGCAGCGACACGGAGGAACCGAACGCACCGCAGCCCGAACTCAGTCAGCCACGCTCCTCAACTCTACCCACATTCAGATTCAGGCAGCAGTTCATATCGTTGCAAACACAATGCTTTTGTAAAATTTAAGGACAGTTGTTGACTGGATAATCGCTGTGGTTTTTGCATTTCTTTTCTCTGCAATGGGGCAATTTAAAACCATGAATGAACAATTTAGTGGCTGTGACTGCCCTGGGAAACAGTACCTGCTTTCTATGGTCAGGATGGTAAAGGGTGTAGGAGGATTATTAAGGGCATTACCTGCTCTCGATGGTCAGATTCGTACAGGGTGTAGGAGGACCATTAAGAGCATTACCTGCTCTCTATGGTCAGATTGGTTCAGGATGTAGGAGGACCATTAAGGGCATTACCTGCTCTCTATGGTCAGACTGGTACAGGTGTAGGAGGAGGGAACCCCATGTAAGGGAGGCGGATTACCTGCTCTCTATGGTCAGACTGGTACAGGGTGTAGGAGGACCATTAAGGGCATTACCTGCTCTCTATGGTCAGACTGGTACAGGGTGTAGTGCAGCAGTACACCAGGGGCTCGGAGCTGAGATTATGCAGAGAATGCGCCGGTCAGAAACAAGCCGTCCTGTGAAACACGTTATAAACATCTTCAGCTGGTCGCTCTGCTCTGTCCTTAGCAACGGTTTCTATTGCTTTTTGATCTTGGCTACTGATACTGCAGGGCACTTTGTAACTCATTTGTCAGGTCTAAGCCTGTTAAACGGAATATATATATATATTTGAAAGTGTGGCCATCTTGAACATCTGGGCTAACGACCACAGGCCTGTTAAGCTGACTTGACAGTTTAAATCGCACTGTGTAAGAAATGATGGCGAAAACAGAAATAAGTTCTTAATGCTGAACTGTCCAGATAATGAGTAGCTAGGCCTTTGTAGCTGCCTGAAGTTGCCTTTGCTTCCCTAATGAGAATTTAAGTTTCCTTAGAGCCTCTTCCAACTCCATGCTCATAATTTATCTGTCATTCACGCACTCAAAATCTTTGCACGGATCACTGAGCGAAGCGTTAGTCACGTCGCATCTGTCTCCTTCAGACGCCAATCATGCCAGACAGTCGTTATGAATCACTCATTAACAAAGTTATGGCAAACAACTATTTTTATGGTGATATATTTGGCAGGTTAACGCGTCCTAACCACAAGATTTTTTTTATGGAACACCAGTCGAAGTAGATCATCTAATTCACCCAGGTATTTTAGAGATGGCTTTCACAAGTCATTTACCAATTTTTAAAATTTTAAAATGTATTAATCTATTATTGTTGATGATTTTCATGCTGCACCCTAGTCATCAGGGATTTGTTTGTGTGTGTGTGTGTGCGTGTGTGTGTGTGTGTGTGTAACCTGTTTCAGCTTCAGAAGCTATTAGTTCAGACAGAATGATGCCCTCTTAGGTAAATTTTAAATAAATGACAGATTGAAACTATAACTATAAGTGCAATATTCCTTGACTCATGACTGCATGAACAATGGAAGTGACAGACAATTTTCAGACATCAAATCTAGATGTTGCTATTGCTGTGATTCCAGCGCATTTTCTCTCTCTTGACATTACAGAAGCGGGCCGGCCTCCTCGTAGGCTAACTCAGTTCAGGTCCGACTGGGCAACAGCGTGCGGCATTATCAAGTGTCACCTTGCGTCATCCGTGTATCTGCGTGCGGAAAGGGCAGAGATACGCGCGCACGCCGCTAAAAGCCGTGGAACTCAGTGAATAATTGAGGCCTTTGTCCGGAGACGCGGTATCGGTGGCGCTAACGCCATAGCATTCGCCGCTGATTTTCCTGTCGGCCTCTGTGCGCCCGTTGTTTAGCGCTGGGGGTCACGCTGTTTGCGGCGCGACCGGCCCGCTGATGAAGGGCTCTCAGCAGTTTTTGGGAAAGATGGCGAGTGACGAGGCCGGCCGGAGCGAGTTTAAGTGTGTGAAAATGGAGCGCCGATAACAGGTTTTGGGACCAGTTCCACGGCAGACTTGTTTGTTTTTAAACCGGTTGCCAAGCAACCGATCGTTTAACCCTGGTCAAGCATCCCATCCCACAAGATTTTGGGTATGGATTAGGGTAGGACTGAACTTTCACCTCAGTGCTAACCCCTGCTGTACTGGGCACAGATAGTGAAAGGCTTTCTTATTGCCATTCATGTGCAAAAATGAACGTCGCACTGAAAATTATAATAGAACAATGTCAAGACGTGCTTATTTAAAGTGTGCAATATATCAGCACTCCAACCATCCAACCAACACACACACACACACACACACACACGCACTCACATTAAATGAGTTAAACGTGCAAATACTTTTTGTTGTTTTTGCAGTTATCATGCCAACGTTATTACATAGCACACTGCAACTTTGCAAGCCCTTTCATGTAATACTACAGCCATGAACGTAATGGTAGCAATAACAATAAAAAATGCCGTTATGATTTAAGTCCTCATGGAAAATGAATGATAAACTCAACAGCGCTTATGAAAACACGGAATGACTTTAATTTCATAATTGCGTGTGAAAACTCACAACTATGCCTTTCCTTTTCTCAGTCAGTGCCGTTCTGAACCGCTCCAAAGGAAATAAAGCTGAGCGCATGCTTCACACATCGTGGCTTCAGCTCTTTCTGACATGCTTCCCCCTCTCATCCACCGCCACCAGCCAGGGCTAGGCCACTCTTCTCCCTGCTCCCAAAAGCCTGACAGCTCCTCTTTACCTCTGTATTTCCTTACAGACTCTTTCGCTGACTTACTGCCATGTGCAGTGTGCTGCCCGGATGGCCTACCTGTCCTCTGGAGACAAGGTCTCCCCCAAAAGATTTAGTGTCTCTCAACCAAATCTTAGGCACTCCATTTCACCATATAGGGCTTATTTATTTCATGTAACAAAAAGGCCTATCACACCGGCATCAGTGTGCTTCA
Organism: Anguilla rostrata; assembly: GCF_018555375.3. Taxonomy (NCBI): domain Eukaryota; kingdom Metazoa; phylum Chordata; class Actinopteri; order Anguilliformes; family Anguillidae; genus Anguilla; species Anguilla rostrata. The sequence continues at coordinate 3,122,143 of NC_057947.1, forward strand.
ATGAATCTTTTCTTGGGGTAGTTTTTAACAATAAAAGCAGCAGCAACAACAACAACAACAACAACAACAACAATAATAATAGGTTGATGTTGATAACACAAACATATTTTATTTGTGAGTTGAGTTTTTAGTTTATTTATTTGTAGATAAAAACACGTAAAGCATTAGGCCTTGATGTGGTTCCCGTGGTTGCGATGCCTCATTCGTCACGGTCGATGATGTTTTATTTTGCGGTGGACCGTGCAGTTTGTAATGCACCTGACCATAACAGCTCCTGGGTGGGCAGGATCACAAAATCATGTGAGAAAGCAAACTCCTGGAAGCCATCTGCATGTGCAGTGACTGTCAGTGGTTAGCGCTCAGTATATCACTTACTAGCTAGCTGATGTGGCTAACAACATGCAAAGAGCCATTTCAAAAGAGGCTGGCTAGCAGACGCAAAAGCGTTTGAATTATGATATCTGTGGTACTAGTATTCTGGCAATGCCCTTTAGAGTGTTGTATAATGTACAACAAACAGCTTTTTCAGTTCTGTAAGAACAGTCACACACCCAGTGGTTTATGATAAAACCTGTGATAAATAGAAACCTTATGTAAGTCCTTCAGAACAGAGCATGTTCCAGTGTAAGCAGTTCTTAACCGACATCAAAAAATGTTACTCTCTTTAGTGTGAGTTAATTCTTTACTGAATTTCAAAGTGGTAATCCTCGATCAGTGCTGCGCTTGTATAGGATTTATTAGATGTGACTTTGCTGGATTAAACAGAACAAGTCTTAATAAATTCCTACGCTGCTTATTTCACAATAACTTTGTTGTTAAAATAATAAAAGGGGGGGGAAATCCATAAGCGATTCACATAAAAGGTGTATCACATTTTCTTCCCTGCAACCAATCCTTGGAACTTTAATCCGTTGGCCTGAAGGATGACCCCCAGGAAAGGGCTTTTCTGCTTTCAGCAGGTTTGTGCGTAGTTGTACACCTTTCATCCAGCTTCAGTGGTTTGGCTTCTTTCACAAAGAACCGTGGTTTTGGCTTGAGACTGTGAGGTCACACCTCCAACATTCAAGCCTGAATTATTGTCTGACTTTTAACAATGCCGACTGGACCGAGGCCAAGCGGTGCGACCTTTGGTGAAGTTTATGGACCACGTGAACTGTGACTCACCATTTAATGCGGTGAAGCTGCTCAAAAACGTCATGTAATTGATTCAGAATGCATGTTACATAAACACCGGGTCTGAAACTGACGGTTTCCAAGATGTTATGTCGAACAATTTAATGTTGCTATCAATACTTTAAATGGAGAATTCTCATGCTTCTGCGTGCCATCTTGTGTTAAAAGTTATTTTTTCAAACAATGTTTAAAACCAGTTTTGTGTTTCTCACGCAAAAAGATTGTTGAAAAATAGTCTCACGGCAATATAATATTCAATTTATTTCACGATAAGAACAATGCTAATTATACCCAAGTGTCCTCTTAGGGCAGCGGGTGGGAGGGGGGGGCTTTAATGGCAGGCCTGTGGACACCAATTCGCCGTTACTATGACAACCTGGAAACAAAGCTATCTTTCATCCCAGGGTGGAAATGTGTTGGTTGTTCCATTTTCATGCGCAGTTCATAAGTATTGTTTACGCAAGTGCAACATCAACCTGTTTCCCAAGCTGAACACTTGGGCTACATTATGTGGCTTTAGAGAGCGCAATAAACGTACCAAACATGGAGAACCGCAGTTTACCCCTGCTAGCTCTAAATTAGACACAGTAAGGCACAGTTACTTTTCCTGCGTGTTTTGTTTTTTTTTGTTTTGTTTTTTCCTTTTGCCTTTTAATTGTGCTTCAGGTCTCTGTAATCTCCGAGTAAGACCATTTTTGGGTAAAACACAGCTCAGCAGAAAAAAAAAAGAATGGAACTGACTTGTAACTGTACGGCATTCCTTCTCTCGAGTGGCAAAGCACTTTGCTGGGTTCTGACCTGATTATTTTATGGTGGGGTGGATTATCTTGTCTGTCTGTGTAATTATGAAAGTGTAATTTGGCAGCACAGCCCTCAGTTTCTCCTGATGTCAGCATGTTTCTCCTTTGTATTGTGTTTCAGGGAATCCCACTGAAAGTGCCAGAGGTGAGATAAACCTGTGTTGGGCTGTTCTGCATGTGCACACTGATGGATAACTGTGCAGTTCATGTGAGATAAACCTGTGTTGGGCTGTTCTGAATGTGCACACTGATGGATAACTGTGCAGTTTATGTGAGATGAAACCTGTGTTGGACTGTTCTGCATGTGCACACTGACGGATAACTGTGCAGTTTATGTGAGATACAACCTGCGTTGGGCTGTTCTGCATGTGCACACTGATGGGTAACTGTGCAGTTTATGTGAGATAAAACCTGTGTTGGACTGTTCTGCATGTGCACACTGATGGGTAACTGTGCGGTTTATGTGAGATAAAACCTGTGTTGTGCTGTTCTGCATGTGCACACTGATGGATAACTGTGCAGTTTATGTGAGATAAAACCTGTGTTGTGCTGTTCTGCATGTGCACACTGATGGATAACTGTGCAGTTTATGTGAGATAAAACCTGTGTTGTGCTGTTCTGCATGTGCACACTGAAGGGTAACTGTGCAGTTTATGTGAGATGAAACCTGTGTTGGACTGTTCTGCATGTGCACACTGAAGGATAACTGTGCAGTTTATTTGAGATAAAACCTGCGTCGGGCTGTTCTGCATGTGCACACTGATGGATAACTGTGCAGTTTATGTGAGATAAAACCTGTGTTGTGCTGTTCTGCATGTGCACACTGAAGGGTAACTGTGCAGTTTATGTGAGATAAAACCTGTGTTGGGCTGTTCTGCATGTGCACACTGATGGATAACTGTGCAGTTTATGTGAGATAAAACCTGTGTTGTGCTGTTCTGCATGTGCACACTGAAGGGTCTCTGTGCAGTTTATGTGAGATGAAACCTGTGTTGGACTGTTCTGCATGTGCACACCGATGGATAACTCTACAGTTCATCTCAGATCTGCACATTGGTATTTCATGATTAAATCGCAGTCTTCAGCAGGGGTGCACAACAAGGGCTGATCCGTTTCAGGATTTTATGCCTCTTAATTGTTTAGTTAGCGCAATCATATCTTTATCTGACATTTGTATGAGCACCAGCTACAGCCGCAGTCTGCGAGTGTATCCTAAACATTTTACTGTGCTCAAGTACAGGAGGACAGCAGTCTAGTTTATGGAGCTGTCAGAACACTACAACTGTGTTCATTGGCTGGAATAAAAAACCGGCCCTCCAGGACCGGAGTTGTGCTGCCCTTGCCTTTAGAAATCAATGGAGTGTAATTATTTTAGTTTGTCTCAACATGTCCTACTTTTGACCAATGCAAATACAATCCTTTAAAGTTTGTTATTTAAGGTAAAATGTGGTTTTGTACAGTGACATACTTCTTGACACCTGCATAGTGTGTCCTGTATAGTGTGTTCTGTACAGTGTGTCCTGTACAGTGTGTCCTGTATAGTGTGTTCTGTATAGTGTGTTCTGTACAGTGTGTCCTGTCTAGTGCGTCCTGTATAGTGTGTTCTGTATAGTGTGTCCTGTCTAGTGTGTCCTGTATAGTGTGTTCTGTATAGTGTGTTCTGTATAGTGTGTCCTGTACAGTGTGTCCTGTGTAGTGTGTCCTGTATAGTGTATCCTGTATAGTGTGTCCTGTATAGTGTGTTCTGTCTAGTGTGTCCTGTATAGTGTGTTCTGTACAGTGTGTCCTGTATAGTGTGTCCTGTATAGTGTGTTCTGTCTAATGTGTCCTGTATGGTGTGTTCTGTACAGTGTGTCCTGTATAGTGTGTTCTGTATAGTGTGTCCTGTATAGTGTGTCCTGTATAGTGTGTTCTGGATACTGCACAGGTTCTTGCTAAACTGGCTCCTGGTGAGAAGATGGGCAAAGTCAAATTGAGTCTCTTCCCATGATTCAGCGTTTCTGCGTCCGGGTGATGCGCATTCCCAGAGAGCAATGCTGCTGTAAGCACTTGTGTTTGAGCCGTCTTTCCTTGCCATCGGCGAGGCAGCGAGGGGCCGAGACGTTGTGCAGAGTACGTGGAAAAGCGAACGCGTTCGGTCTCAGGTTTCACAATGCTGGCAGAATTATTATCATATAATATTACTCACATTCCACATGAATTCCATGATTTCTTTGTCTGAGGAAGTGATTCATGACCAAGGTCATACTCTGCCAACGGGGGAAGGTGGATGCCCAGTCGTGTGCGTTTAAACAGTATTACTCATCTCACTTGGATAAAGGCATCATAATTATTTAATGCAAGATACTGTTCAAGATTTTATTTCGGTGTCTAAATTCATCATGCTTTCTGGATCAATCAATCAGTATTTCATTAATTTATTGTGAAGTCAAGAACTGAATGAAGACCGTATAATGTAATATAAAACCCTTTAGGGGCTATGTTTTGGAAATAGATCATATCTCTGAAAGGGTTTTTTAAGTTAAAAAAGGACTGGTTATGCGTTATTTTGAAGTTCAAACGGAATACGCACAGAGGTTCACCTGATACGCTGTAAAGCAGTCCGCATGTCGGATTTCTTTAAATCTCTGGACGGCTGGAGAGAGAGCAGCTGTCTGGCCAGACTAAAGGCCATTTGCGATTGCTGCACTTCTTCATCGTTACAGCAAACGGCTCGGCCCTGTTTGATACCAGGGATCGTGGCTCAAACCTTCGCTGCTGCTTCCAAAGGGAAAACACCCAACTATAAACCTCCATCATTTCTGATTGATTTCGCTGGATAATTTACAATGCATTCCCTGCTATAAACCACACGTATTTATTCATATTGGTGTTGGGTTTCTCTCAAAAGTTATACAGTTAAATGCAAAAGTATTGGGACAGTGACACATCTTAGTTGCTTGGGCTCAGTACTCCAACGCAGTGGATTTGAATTAAAACCATGAATATTAAAGTGCACAGCCAATTTTATACACAGGCCCCCCCATTTTAGGCGAGCGGATGTACTCGGACAGTTGGCTGCTCAGCTGTTTCTTGGCCAGCTGTCTGTCTATGCATCATTAGTTCATGCACAAGAAAGCTAAGAAAAGGTCCAGAGTCGGTTCTAGGTGCGGAATTTGCATTTGCAGTCGGCTGCTGTTGTCTCTCAACACGAGGACCAAAGAATTGTCAATGCCAGCAAAGCAGGCCATCATGGGGTGGAAACATCAGAATTAATCAGAGACATAGCCAGAATATTGGGGGGGGGGGGGGGGGGGTTTAGCTATTCGCTACAGCCAGTCTGCTGCCAAGCAACAGCAGGTGACGGGGTGTGAGATCGTGCGGCGTTAGTTTCAGGGTAACCCCTAACCCGTGCGTGTGGAGCTGCGGGCTTGCGTGCGCAGGGCTCCTCCTAATGCAGGCGGGCAGGTGTGAGAGAGCCTCAGCCCGCGCTCCGCAGGGAAACAGGGACCTCCCCTGACCCTGCACCCCTGCACCCTGCACCCTGCCTCCAAGCCAGAGACAGAGAGGGGGCCGACTCTGACCCTGCACCCTACACCCTGCCTCCAGGCCAGAGAGAGAGTGAGAGAGAGAGAGAGAGAGAGAGGGGCTGCCCCTGACCCTGCACCCTGCAGAGAGTGGGCGAGAGAGGGAGACAGAGAGGGCGAGAGAGAGAAGGTGAGAGGGAGAGAGAGAGAGTGAGAGAGAGACAGAGAGGGCAAGAGAGAGACAGAGAGAGGGTGAGAGAGAGAAAGAGAGAGAAATAGAGGGTGAGTGGGAGTCCTCTGCCATTTTTTCTGGTCGGGTTTAATTCTTTTAAATTGACAGCAGCTGCGATGATGTCACAGTGAGCGGTATATTCCAGCACTGGCGCAGGGGCTGTATATAAATGTGTATACTCAGGTGTGCTGTGTGAAGTCAGGGCCGCCTCACGGCCAAACCCAGGCCCGAGGGGGCCAGCCCTGCTCTGGCTCCCCCTGCTTCCCATGAACCCAAGCCCTCGGAACAAAAGCGGGGAATAAATGATCCTTCTCTCACTTAGCAGGGGTGGCTTCCCCCCCCCCCCCCCTTATTTTTTTGCATTTTATTTCCTCGCATTGCAAATCCGGTTAGCGGGATGCGCTGTTGTTTGCGCCTGTCATCCCGGCTTGCTTGGATTGGCGGTCTTTCTCTGCGTGTTTTCGGGTCAGGTGAGGATCCCTTATCCGCGATTGGCTTAAAGGGGCCGGGCTATTGTGGGCAGCTGTCATTAACCTGTATTTTCTCTTGAGTATATTCCTGCTGAACCCTCCTCAATGCGCTCCAGAATAGCACCAGTGTTCTGTGTATTCCGGCTGTCTCTTACTTTGTAAAACGTATTATTCTGCAGGCTGTCGCTGCTGAGATCTTATCCAGAAAGAAAAAAAACGGCACAAAGCATTAATCTAACACTAGCAGTATTTACTTTAGTCCAAAAGGTGTAAAAAATATAAACTTTCAGAATTGATTTAGCACTCACAGTTTTACAGCCAAAGACCTAAATTCACTCCACATTTGTCCTCAGCTTCGTGTCAGAACTTCCTGCTAGCTTTAGCTTTGTATTCATAAACAGCTTAGCAAACTCATTCCCGAACTTGCAAATCTATGGTGATGAAGCTAAGCTAAGGAACTGAATCCAGTCCAGTAGGTTTTTTAAATCAAAGTGCTTCGTAAATTTTCTCCTTGTATCTCACTGTGTCAAGGAACTGTTGAGAAATGTTGTTGGCAAGAGATCATTACATTACAGGCATTTAGCAGACGCTCTTATCCAGAGCGACTTACACACGACTTTTACATAGCATTTTACATTGTATCCATTTATACAGCTGGATATATACTGAAGCAATTTCGGTTAAGTACCTTGCTCAAGGGTACAACGGCAGTGTCCTTACCCGGGAATTGAATGAGACCAAAATCCAGAGAAGGGGGCCTTGGAATACGGGTGCTACTGATCGAAACTGAACCACAGCTTCAGAATCCAAACTTAGGTGAATGTTCACCTCTGAAGGACAACACTTCTGTGATAGTTCCCAGAACATGTCTTCCGTGAAACAAAAGTGTTGTACCAAAACTCCAAACAGATCGGTCTGATATAGTATAGTTACAGGGTATGGTATAGTAATCGATATAATACAGTATTTAGGGTATAATATTTGGTATAGGGTATAATTTTTTACAGACAGAGCAATCTATAACAAATTATCATTTCTGTGGATATGGGTGTTTTTATTTCTGTTGCTGAAGAAGAAGAAAAAGAAGAAGAAGAAGCAAAAGAATAATCTTAATTTATAATCATATGGTGTGCTCAAAGAACTTTCCAGAACAGTAGTGTCAGAGCAGTTGATACAAACGGCATTAAAAGGTACCTAAGCCATAGTGTAATAGAAATGTAAAGTCAACAAGTAAAACATACGTCCTAAATAGAGAAAAACAAAATGACATACAGTACATATATAAGAATACAAAATATATAAAATTATAATAAAAACATAAAAAGTACAGGGTGCTTCAAGTTTAACTATGTTATCGGGGGCTGAGCCATGTGCAGTTTCTAAAGTGACCATTAATGTATTCAATTCTGCAGGAAGCCATTGCAAACAAGTAAGACTGGAGGTATATAAAAACTCCCTTCAGTTATAATTAAAAGCTCCTCTGTTTATTTTTTTAAACAGCACGGAGTCAAGCTAAACTCTGATGATTTAGACCTGAATGTTGAGGATTGCAGTAGTCCAGTCGAAAAAAGATCAAATTGTGGTTGACTTTGTCGGGTATCACTGGAAGGCAAAAGCGTACTTATTTTAGCAACGTTTCTGAGCTGAAAATAGCATGCCTGAATAAACCGGATGTATGCCCCTGTGCTCCCATTGTGCAAGACCGACCAAGGCCTGGATTCAATCATATTTGTCCGTAAATTTGATTTCAATAATTATAAATTAGCGCTCATTTTTAGCATTTGTGGGCTGAGAGACAAACTGCTGTACTACTGCTGAGAGCTACAGCAAGGCCTCTTATTTGGATCCACGGGGCCAAACAGAGAACAGAAAAGACACAAATAAAGCAGTGTCGTTTATTTGCTTGCGTTGTGAAGCTCTTTTTTCGATTTCAGTGATACGCTCTGGGACCTATTTTAATTAAAATGAAATTACAATTATAATTAAGCTGTATTCTGCCTTTTTGTTATTTTCTCTATTTTATATTACTCAATTATTCTTATTTGAGACCTGGCAGTTATGAATTTTCTGTAATGTACTGTAGCTATTGTGCGTTATTTGTGCTTTAAAAAAAACTGAGCAATACATTGTTTTCAAAGGTGAAATTTTTTCCAGCTGAATGCTGGCCTTCTTGTTCAGCGGCAATAAAACAGGGATTGAAATGATGTGTGATCACCTTTCACATAAAAAGCAGAGAGGACCTCCACCAATCACAGGGCATATTGATAAAAAAAGAAAAAAAGGATGCTGTTGGCGATTGGTAGATACTTTATGGTTATACTTACCGAATCTAGCCAGAACATGCTTAAGCTGTTTAGATACTTTGTTTGTGAGGCACAAATATAGCTAGCTAAGTAGGTCTCAGTTTAAAAATAAATCTGAATTAATGCATGCATGTGTGTGTGTGTGTGTGTGTGTGTGTGTGTGTGGGCATGTACGTGTGTGTGTGTGTGTGTGTGTGTATGTGTGTGTGTGTGTGTGTATGTGTGTGTATACGGGTTCATTATGTACTCTGAACATACATCAGACACAGGGGGATGGTGAATAACTGGTTCTGTAGGGAATATTAATTGAGAGACCTTGCTGAAAACACTCATCTCTGGATGCATTCTCTAAAAAGACCTCAAGTCTCAGTGCCAAGACTTAGTCCCCAACTACTATAATCCCACACTAACACACCCAGATCCTGTAATCCCACACTAACACACCCAGCTCCTATAATCCCACACTAACACACCCAGATCCTGTAATCCCACACTAACACACCCAGCTCCTATAATCTCACACTAACACACCCAGCTCCTATAAACCCACAAAAAAGTATTTGTATCTGTGCTTTTTTTTTCTATCATACTGTTAAACATGATATATATATATATATATATATATATATTGGAACAGTTATCAAATGAACAGAAACCCATTTAAATATGTACATATGTTCACCACGTGTTGAGAACCAATCAGGAGACAATTTAATTTGAATCATGTTACAAAACCATATTATCTGCCATGATCAATCCGGGCTTGTTTGAGAAAGAGAGAAAGAACAGCAACACCCGTCACACATGAAAGGCCCTTTACGTGGACGTTACTGCTTTATTGCTCTCTGTTCCCCCATCGCTGACTCTGTTCAGAGACTGTTTCATTTTAAAGAGTCAGCCTGCCCCTGCGTATCCGGTGTGTTTCTGGGTGCGCGGTCCGTGCCGGCCTCGCTCGGAGAACGGGCTTCAAAGCAGAGCTCCTGATGCTCGGCGTCGATACGGCCCAGCGGAGGGCACGTTCTGCGGATTATCTCTCCCGCGCTGGAACTACAAAGGCAGGACTGTTACCGCACAGGGGCCAGGGCCCGTTAAACACGGCCTTGCGGTCATCGTGTGGAGGAGCCGGTCGCTTTTGAATAAAGGAGGACACGATCGCTGTGCCCGGCTCAGCGTCCTGGTGGTTCAGTCAGAGGAACACAAACAAGAAAGAATCCTGTTTTAAAATGCGTATTCTAAACCGGGTCCTCTCTGGACAGTCTCCCAGAATCACACGGGAACAGAAGGTCACAATGCCTGTGTGAATCAGGGCAGGACAGGATGATTCAGTGCCTGTGTGAATCAGGGCAGGACAGAGTGATTCAATGGCAGTGTGAATCAGGGCAGGACAGAATGATTCAGTGCCTGTGTGAATCAGGGCAGGACATTGTGATTCAGTGCCTGTGTGAATCAGGGCAGGACAGAGTGATTCAATGGCAGTGTGAATCAGGGCAGGATAGAGCGATTCAGTGCCTGTGTGAATCAGGGCAGGATAGAGTGATTCAATGGCAGTGTGAATCAGGGCAGGATAGAGCGATTCAGTGCCTGTGTGAATCAGGGCAGGACAGAGTGATTCAATGGCAGTGTGAATCAGGGCAGGATAGAGCGATTCAGTGCCTGTGTGAATCAGGGCAGGATAGAGTGATTCAGTGCCTGTGTGAATCAGAACAGGACATTGTGATTCAGTGCCTGTGTGAATCAGGGCAGGACAGAGTGATTCAGTGGCAGTGTGAATCTGGGCGACAGTGATTCAGTGCTGTGTGACCCAGGCAGATAGAGTGATTCAGTGCCTGTGTGAATCAGAACAGGACATTGTGATTCAGTGTCAGTGTGAATCAGGGCAGGACAGAGTGATTCAGTGCTTGTGTGAATCAGGGCAGGATAGAGTGATTCAGTGGCAGTGTGAATCAGGGCAGGATAGAGTGATTCAGTGCCTGTGTGAATCAGAACAGGACATTGTGATTCAGTGGCAGTGTGAATCAGGGCAGGACAGAGTGATTCAATGACTGTGTGAATCAGGACAGGACATTGTGATTCAGTGGCAGTGTGAATCAGGGCAGGATAGAGTGATTCAGTGGCAGTGTAAATCAGGGCAGGATAAAGTGATTCAGTGGCAGTGTAAATCAGGGCAGGATAGAGTGATTCAATGACTGTGTGAATCAGGACAGGACATTGTGATTCAGTGCCTGTGTGAATCAGGGCAGGATAGCGTGATTCAGTACCTGTGTGAATCAGGACAGGGCAGAGTGATTCAGCAGCAGAAGGTCACATTGCCAGTTCTGTGCATTGCCCAGCCTACAGAAGGTTGTTCCTCTGCCTGAAATTCAGACAGTGGAACAAAGAGGTATTGAGCCGATACACCTGTGGTACAGTGCCATGGATCAGGGCAGGTTTTGGGTCATGCCTTTAGTGATAGACAGTGATTGCTGTTTCCCTGTTACAACACAGAGAGCTATTTTTTGTTGCGTATGTAGGTGATTGAGCTTTATGTCATTAAAATACGTTAAGAATTTGGAATACCAGAACAAATGTGTTCAAATAACATGTGCCAACATCCAGCAGTTCTCTAACAATCTCAGACCCTTCAACATAGAATAGAATAGAATAGAATAGAATAGAATAGAAAGGAAAATGACTTTCTTGTCCATCTGGAAGGGAACATTTGCCTTTGGCTTCATTTCCCAACTTGCATTCAAATGAAGAGAAACAGAGAACAATTCACAAGCACAGAAACTCACACACACATACACACATACACGAACACACATGCACACACATGCACACACACACGTGCATACACACACACACGCACACACACACAAACACAAATGCACACACACACACACTCGCACACACATGCACCCACACACACGCTCACACACACATGCACACACACACACACACATGAACACACATGCACACACATACGCACACACACACGCACACACATGAACACACACACATGCACACACACACATACACATACACACGCACACACACACACATACACACACATACACACACACACACGCACACACATGAACACACACACACACATGCACACACACACACACATGCACACACACACACACACGCACACACATGAACACACATGCGCACACAGGATTAAACGGGCACAGTTGCAGCATATAAAGCGAGCAGCCAACCCAGTTTCTTTTCTCATTTTCTGTGTAGTTAAATGCACTTGGACCCCTTTAAAGCACTTACAAGCCGATTTAAGAACACATTTTCCCTTTGTTCTGCCGAACAGTAAAATGACAATAGTGCGTGCCTTCGGTTGGCATTTTTATTTGCATTATGTTTATTAGTGTTGTCTCCAGACAGTGTCATTAAGCATTACTGGGGGCCTTTCGCCGAGTGTTTTAGATTATGAACGCTGAGGCGGTGAACAGGCTCGGCAGCGTTAGCGAGGGGATTAGCTCGCCTCTGCGGAAGAGTAATCACGATTCCAGTTTTTTCCAGCGCAACAAAACAGCCCCTCTGGCCTTCTGTGGGTGAAAAGGACTGCTCCTGGATCCAGGCTAACAAAACAAGAGCCCGCTCTCATGCCAAAGTAAATTCCTCTCTGTCACTAATTATAAAGAAAGTCAGCCTTTTGGGGGAGATATGTAATTCTGTCAGTATCCAAAGCAAACAAAACCCACTGCTGACAGCAAGATACCCACTGTGCCAGCACCAGGCCTCATAAATATTCTGACCCGAGATTGTTTTCGGCTGGGGGGTGGGGGGTGGGGGAGGGGGGGAGCACTCTAGTTGGTCATGGGGCAGAAAGGGGCGTGGTCTTCCCTGTTATGGATCTGAGTTTCTCCCTCGCTGTCTGACGGGCAGTTTTGCTGATGTTTTTTTTTCTTGTTCGGTTCATCAGTGATTTAACCACATGAGAGATATGAGAAAGCTGTCCTATTCTGCTAGACAGCTTTGAAATAGCAAAATCTAAATTTTCAAAGAATCAGCATTACATTTACATTGTGTGATCCTTGATAAATGTGGGGTGAGAAGGTGGGGGGGGATAAAGTATGTACTGCCCCACAGGGCAGATTGCCACAGCTAGAACTGCCACGGTCAAAATTTGACTCAGCAATGCAGTGTGCGTGACTACACATACAGCCGCTACTTTACCCGCGAGCACCACCTGGCAACCCCCTGCCTGGGCCTTTAGACGCATGTCAGCCATTTTGTTTTCATGTGAGAACAGGACGGCTCCATGGCATCCGTCTGATGCGCCTGCACGTTCACCGGTGTAAATTATTTACTAGTGTTTGTGAAATTAAATAAATAAAAGCTCAGCAGAAAGTCAAAACATTTCTTGTTTTAAGGACTTGCTTGAACTTGAGTTGATGTCTTTGAAAGCCCTGTCAGATCAGGGTGATTCATTGCTAACCAAGGCCAGTTGTAAATCAGCTTTTAGCTGTAGCGTTTGGTGCCAACATGGAGAACACTCTGCCAGACTTTCTCCCCAAGTAGATGCTGAAAAGTGGATTTAAAATTCTAATTTAATTAGTTTCTAACCTCAGGATTCACACTTTCAGTCAGCAAAATGAGAAGAGGATCATCTGATTGAACAGACTGAATAGGCTAAGCAGGCCAAAGCAGAACAGCCATATGTCCTGGAAACAAATGTACTGGAATGTTCTGGTTGTTAACTGAAGTAGTTTGAAAAGTGTACTCCCATTGTACAGTGGGTGTCTGATCATAGCCTCACTGTACAAGGCAATGCTAGTACTGCAGTTATGAGAACATAAGGTCATAGCTAGTGATGTTTTAGTCCATTGTCATAGAATATCAAAAGAATGACTGTAATTCAGATTTTTTTTAAAAGAAAAATAATACTGACATTTACAGCCTTTAAAGAGTCCAGTAATTATTAAAAAAAAAAAAACATAGAACAATTAAATGAGCATAGCATGTGTGGGCAGATGTTAGAAAAGCAGATATAAGCATACAGCACCAGCAGCAATACCATGTGTCAAAATGCCACTTCTTTCCAAATTAACCACATCACTCAGCACCTATTTCTGAGACATTGCCACTGTCTTCTCCCACCAAGAGAACTTCAGTTTATGGTTGTGTGGAACAGACTTATGGGATACATGGTTGGCATGGAGGCCTATTGAGTAGCTGGAAGTCTGTCTACATAGATATAAATCCAAATATGTGTATATTTATGTTAGTTAAACAGAGACTGCAGTAAAGTACAAGTGATAGCAACATCTCTTAAAGAAGAAGGCTTGCTGTGCTTGAGAAGTAGACTGGTCAGGTTGAGCTGGGCCTGTGCTGTACAGTGTGCTGGGTTCGCCTCTGGCCTCACCTGTAAACAGCACCCAGGAGTGTTCAGGTGTGGGGCACACCTCCGGCCTCACCTGTACACAGCACCCAGGAGTGTTCAGGTGTGAGGCTCACCTCTGGCCTCACCTGTACACAGCACCCAGGTATGTTCAGGTGTGAGGCTCACCTCCGGCCTCACCTGTACACAGCACCCAGGAGTGTTCAGGTGTGAGGCTCACCTCCGGCCTCACCTGTACACAGCACCCAGGAGTGTTCAGGTGTGGGGCACACCTCTGGCCTCACCTGTACACAGCTCCCAGGAGTGTTCAGGTGTGGGGCACACCTCCAGCCTCAGCTGTACACAGCTCCCAGGAGTGGTCCGTCTGTTGGATTCTTTTCCCTCACTTCCTGTATATGCCATTTTGGTCATTTCCCTAAACACGTTCCATTCTAAAATCCCAAATCCCACAATGCTGGGTTATCACGAAACACTGTGTATCCGGAGGGTCAGCCTGTAGTGTTGGGCTTCTGCGGGAGGTCAGCTGGGTTTTGGAAGAAGGGGAATATTCAATCATTCGGCACGTGTACTTCCTGTTTCCTCCCACCGTCCAGTATGACTGTCTACTGGAATATAGCCTCCCTCTCTACCTCCCACAGTCCAGTATGACAGTCTACTGGAATATAGCCTCCTTCTCTACCTCCCACAGTCCAGTATGACAGTCTACTGGAATATAGCCTCCCTCTCTCCCTCCCACAGTCCAGTATGACAGTCTACTGGAATATAGCCTCCCTTTCTCCCTCCCACAGTCCAGTATGACAGTCTACTGGAATATAGCCTCCCTTTCTGCCTCCCACAGTCCAGTATGACAGTCTACTGGAATATAGCCTCCCTTTCTGCCTCCCACAGTCCAGTATGACAGTCTACTGGAATATAGCCCCCCTCTCTCCCTCCCACAGTCCAGTATGACAGTCTACTGGAATATAGCCTCCCTTTCTGCCTCCCACAGTCCAGTATGACAGTCTACTGGAATATAGCCTCCCTCTCTACCTCCCACAGTCCAGTATGACAGTCTACTGGAATATAGCCTCCCTTTCTCTCTCCCACAGTCCAGTATGACAGTCTACTGGAATATAGCCTCCCTTTCTGCCTCCCACAGTCCAGTATGACAGTCTACTGGAATATAGCCTCCCTTTCTCTCTCCCACAGTCCAGTATGACAGTCTACTGGAATATAGCCTCCCTTTCTCCCTCCCACAGTCCAGTATGACAGTCTACTGGAATATAGCCTCCCTCTCTACCTCCCACAGTCCAGTATGACAGTCTACTGGAATATAGCCTCCCTCTCTACCCCCACAGTCCAGTATGACAGTCTACTGGAATATAGCCTCCTCTCTCTCTCTCCCAGTCCAGTATGACAGTCTACTGGAATATAGCCTCCCTCTCTCTCTCCCACAGTCCAGTATGACAGTCTACTGGAATATAGCCTCCCTTTCTCCCTCCCACAGTCCAGTATGACAGTCTACTGGAATATAGCCTCCCTCTCTACCTCCCACAGTCCAGTATGACAGTCTACTGGAATATAGCCTCCCTCTCTACCTCCCACAGTCCAGTATGACAGTCTACTGGAATATAGCCTCCCTCTCTACCTCCCACAGTCCAGTATGACAGTCTACTGGAATATAGCCTCCCTCTCTACCTCCCACAGTCCAGTATGACAGTCTACTGGAATATAGCCTCCCTCTCTACCTCCCACAGTCCAGTATGACAGTCTACTGGAATATAGCCTCCCTCTCTACCTCCCACAGTCCAGTATGACAGTCTACTGGAATATAGCCTCCCTCTCTACCTCCCACAGTCCAGTATGACAGTCTACTGGAATATAGCCTCCCTCTCTACCTCCCACAGTCCAGTATGACAGTCTACTGGAATATAGCCTCCCTCTCTCCCTCCCACAGTCCAGTATGACAGTCTACTGGAATATAGCCTCCCTTTCTCCCTCCCACAGTCCAGTATGACAGTCTACTGGAATATAGCCTCCCTCTCTACCTCCCACAGTCCAGTATGACAGTCTACTGGAATATAGCCTCCCTTTCTCCCTCCCACAGTCCAGTATGACAGTCTACTGGAATATAGCCTCCCTTTCTACCTCCCACAGTCCAGTATGACAGTCTACTGGAATATAGCCTCCCTCTCTACCTCCCACAGTCCAGTATGACAGTCTACTGGAATATAGCCTCCCTTTCTCCCTCCCACAGTCCAGTATGACAGTCTACTGGAATATAGCCTCCCTTTCTCCCTCCCACAGTCCAGTATGACAGTCTACTGGAATATAGCCTCCCTCTCTACCTCCTACAGTCCAGTATGACAGTCTACTGGAATATAGCCTCCCTTTCTGCCTTAAAGATGAGGGTACTGGGATGTACTCTCATTCTGGACATCAAATGTTTGGAATTGTTGTTTTCATAATTCATAATATAGATTGTAAAAAAGATTCCATTTGTGTTTACGTGAAGGAAGCCCATCCCGTGTTTTATAATTTTGCTGTCTGAACGAGTCAGGCTATCTTGATCTGAAGTGTGAAAAAGAGTTGGCATCTTTTGTAGGGGTTTGTATCACACAGGCCCCAGAGAGCTTATGATAGCATTACATCATGTGTCATAACACAAACAGGAGAGGGATCACGGTGGGTGAGTATGTGGGCGTGCGTGTGTGTTTGTGTGCGTGTGTGGGTGTGCGTGTGTGTGGGTGTGTGTGTGTGTGGGTGAGATCAAGGTTTTGGAAGAAGTTACAGGAAGGGAGGGGAGGAAGGATGGGAGGAAGGAACAGAAGAATAAATGAGGGGAGGGGAAGGAAAATAATGGAAAGGTAGACATGCAGTGCAGCACAGTGTTTTGTTGTTTTTTTTTCCTGCTAATTTCCCCCATGTCCATGGGAGAAAGGGCAAATCAGCAGTCAGGAGAACACTGTGTGACATTTCACCCAGCAGACCTCTGTGATGTCTTCACAGCTTCGCATTTATTTTCTTACTTAGTGGAAATCCTTTTTAAATAACAGATGGCAAAATATGTGGGATATTTAATGCAAGTTATGCAATCTGTACCAACCCGAGGACAGAACTAACAAATGCAGTACTGGCACAAATTATGGAAGCACTGCACTTAAAGAACTTTAGTACTCTTTAAACTTTTATCTGTGTCCTTTCTTTTGTTGCGGTTTCTCAAAGCCATTTTCATCTGTAAAAATGTGTTCAAAACTGTTTTCTTCTTGACCACAAGTGGTGATGATAGTATTATGTGACCATCATATAATAAATAAAGTATACAAGCCAAAATAATGGTTTTCTTTGCATGAATATTGTCATTTTATGTTGATTATGAAATTACCAAGAGTAAGGTGCATTAGACTGCTCAATTATGTTGGTGTAAACTAATACATATAGGAAGGTAAAATGATTATTACTTGTTTAATACAAATGGAAATTATTTTTGTTTTATGTTGATAACATTAATTACATATTACATTTATTATGCCAAAAACAGAAATAGTTACAAAATATTGCATAATTCGTCAAACTCTGCTTATAAAAGCAGTGTTTCCATAATTTGTGCCAGTACAGTAAATAACATGTTTGGAATTTGGTAAGGGTTTAAGGGCTGCTACTGAAAACAGATATTATAGGGGAAAGGTGGAACCAATCCTGACACGTTTAAAGCGCTCTTGTTCCTTTGATTACAGCCTCCAGATGTCCGTACGCAGTATGCTAGTTGTTTGTGAAATCTGAGCTGAACGCAGGGCCAGTACCCCATTTACAGCTGATAAATCTAATGTCTTGTGTTCACATCCAGCTGTTTCTGGACCTGCCAAAGCATTTTCACTGAGATCAGGTGATTGGGTGAGCCGGTCCGAACCTGGTAACCATTTTCCCCAGATCATTTTCAAAGTCATGAACTTTCGTCTTTGCTCTGTTGACAGGTTCCCTACCTGGCAGTGACTGAGGAAACTACCCCCTAGTTAGCTGAACATCATCATCTTCCATTGATTTATGCATATGAATATTATATCCATGTTTTATAGATGAGTAATAGATGTGCTATTACAACGACACGATGTTAACAGCTTAATAGTTGTTTATAAGCTGTATGCATGCTGTAATAGGAACAGCCATGGTTGTTTGTATTACTCCTAATGCTGCTACGCTAAACTGCTGCTCACATACTGCCAAAAATCTACCAGAACCTCTTGTGGAAACCCTGAATTAGGTTTGGTACGTGATGGCCTTGGCACCACATTCATGTGATTGCCTCTTGTTCCACAGCTGTCAATCAAACACCACTAGTCCACCGTTGACAGCTCATTCATGTAAATGTTTCTGTTGATAGATGTGAGTTCCACAATATCACTCTCCTGTCACTACATGGTCAGAATCTGGCAGTTCTAGGGACATTCTTTTCTGTAAGTTTGAAAAAATGGCAATGACAGCGGTAAGACTGTTGGTTTGAGGGTTACCTGCAAGTCGTCATACAAATCAACACAGCATGAGTTACAATCGCAAAGAAGTTATATTTTCTCTGAGCGATTTACACATTGCTCACAGGTATAGTAGACCACACACATGCTAGAACGATAAATCCAACTCAATGTTTGCATCTCAGTTTCACAGCATTAGGAACAGATCACACCGTGGAAACATATGTAGATTGATAGTATTTCAAAATTACTTTCAGTGATGAAGATATTGACTATAAGGTTGGTTTCAGTGAATCAGGCTACGTGTGTTTGATTGAATATAGGAGATAGTTGTTTCTCAAACATACAGCTCAGTATGTGTTGATGGTGAAAAGCTTTCCTTACTGAACGACTAAGGCACTCTTGACCTAGTTAAACTTCCTCCATGCAGATCGGGCCAGTTTGGTCCCTGAACACCACAACAGGCACCCCGACAGGGGTAGTTTGTGGGTTTTGAGTTATTGAGTGAAATCATAACAGCCCTGTATCGTAAGGACTGCAGTACCATACTGTAAACATTGTGTGTAGCACCTACAGTACTATACAGTAAACATTGTGTGTACCACCAACAGTACCATACTGTAAACATGGTGTGTACCACCTACAGTACCATACTGTAAACAATGTTTGTACCACCTACAGTACCATACTGTAAACATTGTGGTATTTGTATCTGCACTTGGTGATACTGCTGAATGGTGGTTCAAAATCCAGTGGTATAACATTAAAGTCAGCCTATAGTTATACCAGCTGAGGTGACACGTACAAGTTTTACTGGTGAAATCAACTTTTTCCAGACGTGCCCCGAGCAGTCGTTCTGTTCCAGTGCATAATGACACTCGTAATAATTGCTGCAGAAGTGAACTTTTGGGCCAGGACACGGTGAATAATGTAAAACACATTTAGCTTAAACTGCCTCTTAGTGTGCAATGTGTGCTGGGGCAGCAGGTTGTGATCCTAAAAAACAAAACTAATCTATAATAAAACTATTCTACCTTTTGGTTAGAGCATACCTTTCCTAAAAATAAAAACAAAACTATGCTACCTTTTGGTTACAGTGTGATTTTCCCACATATTGTGTGTATAAATCTACTGAAAGACCTTTTTTAAACTATCCTCTGCACACAAACTGGGTCCAACAGCCTCTGTCCCCACATTTGAGAAGGGTGTCCTGGATCAGGTCTCATCACTGAGCTCATGAACGAACACAAAGTTTTCAGTGTTAATTCAACTCTTACAGAGTGCATGTGGTCCCTATTGGACTCATATGTACTGTGCTGAATTAACACTGGGCATTTTACCGTGGAGGACCAATGGGAGCACGCTGGGGCTTCCTGTTAAACTATTTCTATGGTATTCGTATGGTATATGGTATAAGTATTTTGGGGACTCGGTTCAGCTCTCTCACCTCAGTCACCACTCAAGCAAACCAGCTCATTGTTTTCCTCTGAGAACAAGAGTATGACTCTATAAAATCATACCGTAAATAAATGAATTGCATTGTAACATGGCATCAGTGCTATAACTATGTAAGTAGAAGAGAAATATTATCTGTCTCCACAGAGCATATACGTGGATTAAAATTCAAAGGCTTTTAAATTGTGTGGAAAAACCACCCTCTCGTTCTACTCCAAGATATACATTCATACATAACATTTTATGTGAAGGTGAAATATTAAACGGGTCGTGCGCATAGTGATTTAAAGTAAGATTCTGTTTTGTTGTTTGCAAAACTTTTGCGGTTTCCATGGAATCCCAGCATCGTCATTTACTAAATGAAATAAACTCGCTAAAAGGGATGATGGATGCATCCGCATGAAACGTAAAAATAAAAAAAAATCCACTGTTTATGTCGAAGAGCGCTTGTGTGGTAAATACGAGTTGATTTATTGATCTGGACGAAGAAAAGGGCATTTTCTGCCGAAAACAATGATTGCAACCCAGGATCCCGGCTTTACTGGCACTGGAGTTTATGATTGGGCCTGCTGAGTAAAGCAGAACAGAACATTATTGCACAAGCAGATATAAAACAATTTAATGACAGATTTGGAAAAGTCATTATAATGAACATAAAAGAAAACGTAGAAGTACTTGGATTTCAACAAATGATGAGTAATCCACAACAGGGCCACTGAAAATACACTGCGATAAATGACCAAGTTTAATTTAAAAAAAAAAAGAAAAAGTAAATAATAAATGATGTGTGTGTGGTGTGTGTGTCTGCGTGTGTGCGTGTGTCCGTATGTGTGTGTGTCTTTGTGTGTTTTTGAGTGTGTGTCTGCGTGTGTGCGTGTGTCCGTATGTGTGTGTGTGTGTTTGTCTGTGTGTGCGTGTATGAGTGTGTGTGTAATTTTACTGAAACCACAACAAAAGCAAGCTTGGGCTAATATGTCCCAGCCAAGGGTCATTAGTTTGTCATCCATAAAGAAAGGCATCTTAACTATTACACACAAACAACCTCCTCACTTTAGGGCTGTGGAGGGCCTCAGTGTTAAGCCTGAGAACCAGGCTGCTGAATGGGTCAGTGTTACTCTCCAGTGTTACTCTCCATGTCCGATCTCCCCTTATTTTCACATTTCTCTCTTCTCTCTGCCCTCCTCCGTTCCTTCTGTCATATAACCTTTCCCCAATCTTATAACTTTGCCCTGATCATATGACCTTGCCCTGATAATATGAATTTTCCCTGATCTTGCAACCTTGCCCTGATCTTACAACCTTGCCCTGATCTTACAACTTTGTCCTAATCATTCAACTTTGCCCTGATCCTACGACTTTGCCCTGATCTTACAACTTTGCCCTGGTCTTACGACTTTGCCCTGATCTTACAACCTTGTCCTAATCATTCAACTTTGCCCTGATCCTACGACTTTGCCCTGATCTTGCAACTTTGCCCTGGTCTTACAACCTTGCCCTGATCATACAACCTTGTCCTGATCAATCAACCTTGCCCTGATATTTGCCATCGCTATTTTCATATGTCAATGCAGAATGCATGAGGCTAGGTGACCTGTTGTTCAAGGTCAGGCTCAGGCTGAAATGTACTGTCGACAACATCACGATATTCGTGCATATATTTGTGCATATATTTCTGACTCCATTTTGAGGACCTGGGCTGTGCAGATCAGCTTTGACACAAAACAGTTTCTTCTTCACAGACACGGTCTTTTGAGGATAAGTTGAGATCCCACCGTAAGTGATGAGTTAGCGAGCTCAGAAGGCCCTGTTCCTGGCATGCAGGCGATGTTTACAGTCTGAATAATGAGGGCCTTCAGCGCGCGGTCACCTGCGTTCATTAAGCCGGAAAATTAATCCCGCTGCGCTCTCGCTGACGTCGTCCGGCGTGACGTACGGCGGATCGCCGGCGAAAGGGCGGCTTGGCGTGGCGGTGCGGCGGATCTCGTTACTGACACGTCAGCAGGACGGGAAGGTTCTGGATGAGAAGAGGCTCCAGAACAGCTGACTTGTGTAGAATCTGTCCTCGTTTTCTTTTTAATTTATATGTCTCAGAGAGGTCTTGTCCTTACACAGTAGAACCATGCAGCCTATTTTCCGGGCTTAGGCACGACTGGTGTAAATTTGAGTACATTCAAATCCATTGGTTTTTATAAACCTTTTTTTTGTATTAGCGCACCAGTTTCTGGTTTGCGAATCTCATAGCGAGACATTAGAGATATTAGAACGCTGGTATCAATAACACTGCTCAAATGATCACATTGGCGGTGGGTCTACCCACACTGTGAACAGTCATTTTCCAGCAAGGATTCTCATGCTCTTAGCTTTCAGATCCTGCAAGCTAGCAGTCCTGCATGCCTGTCATGCTAGAGAAACATCCATGGCACCGTGGAAAATGCTGGCAAGCAGAACTGGAAAGAGGGGATAAAAATCTTGGGGATTAGATTAAATCAAAAGACTCCTGTCTGTAAATTTTGTCTGGGATAGGCCCTGCAGAAGTGAATCTATTTAGCCTCGTGTTCTGGGAGAGAAAGCGATCAGGGAGCAAAAGCGGTGAGAACGAGACCTTGCAAAACTTCTTCCTCTCTCCTCCTGTTGAGATCAGATCTGCCAGTTCAGCTGCTGGCTCGAAAAAAGACAACAAGCTGTTCAGCTTGGTAGAGAGAGCGAGAGAGAGAGAGAGAGAGAAAATAAACTGCAATAACCTGTGCTCACTTCCAACTGACACATTTCCCACGCAACGAGCGCAATATCTAGCGACTTCCGACTGATGGTGAGAACATTATTTTCACAGTGGATGTGGTTATGAAATAGAGTAACAATGTTATAAGTATAAGCTAAATTAGTTTATTTGGATATGTAATGGTGGCATATTGTATGAAATATCTTCTTAGTTTGCAGCGAAATTAAAGGAAATCCTAGTTATTGTAATAGTGAATGTATATATTTTATATAAAAACAACATTGGCTGTACTCCTATATTATACCTCACTTCGTTACACAAATCCAAAATAAATGCTCAAATGAACCCTAAAAAAACAGTCCACAAAACGCAATCTTTTGATAGATAAGAATTCTCCTGATAGCACATAGCAGTGTGTGGCATATTATCATTGTGGGGACAATGGATAGGACTGGACCTGCCAAGACATTTTTTAAAATTATTATCCCCTACATACTTATTCGAGTGGCGCTAGGAGTGGGGGTATTGGGGGGGGGGGGTGCTTCTGGGAGGCTCGAACGCCTGGGCTATAGGGTAGCTGAGGAATCCCACCCCTGTTGCTCGGTGTTTGGGTCTGCTCAGAGAGCGAGCTTTTCCTGGCCGGATCAGGTTGTGGAGTATGGGAGGGAAACTGGAGCAGGTAGACACGGAGGCACACACAGGTGTAGGATACCTGACCTCTGTACAGCCTCTCCAGCACTGAGGATGAGGGTGGAGACTCAGTGCAGTCAGTCAGTCAGTACGTTCACCACACAAAACATTAATCTGGGTGCTAGAGTACCTCATGCTACGTGCACACGGTGCTTTAACACAAAGCTTACTGCAGCAGTCTATTTTTGGGGTGTGCCTCCTGGTCATCACTGAAATACTATATCACAGAGTGGAGATTTAAAATTGATAACACCAACCAGTTACTGTCGCATTAGTTTACGTAGTGAAATTGTCTATAGAACAGTGTAAAATCTCAGTTACCAGATTTCGACCTAACTAGCTGGTAAGATATTGCTAATTTCATGTAGCCAGCTACACACAAATGCACTCACATGTAAGCTAGCTGGCTACATTTAGACCCAGCAAACTCCAGCGAACCCTGGCTTGGCGGTCACCATCCACCTGTCCGAGATGGCCCTTTTTTCCATTCTGTGTCACCCTACCCCAGTTGGTTGTTTACTTAGTGCAGTATTCCAGATACGGATCTGGAGAAGTGTGCAGGCACAGTGTATTAACTTTACTTACTGTCACCTCTCCTCAGCTGTGACCCAATTTTCCCTGACAGGCTCTTGGGGGTGGACAGGATGGGGGGGCTGGGGGAGGGCAGGGTGGCCAGGGTACTTGCCTTTTTCATGCCTGTGTGGTTTCTCTGTCTGTCCTCATAGTTATGCTGCCATATTGAAGCCCTGGTGAGGTTTCTGTTGCCCACTCTCCTCTCAGGATCTTTGTTCAATGCCCATAGTTCTTCCCTAACTCTCCTTTCATATCCCAGCAATGGGGCAACTGCCTCTCTTCCAAAAAAGCTGGCTGTCTCTCACTTATATGTCCACCACTCCAGCCTGAACCCCCCCCCCCCCCCAGACCCGCAACCCTCCACCCGGACCCCCACATTCAGAAGCTTCATCCAGCCTGCCCCCCACCCCCTACCCCACCAGGACCCTGACATTCAGAAGCTTCATCCAGCCTGCCCCCCACCCCCTACCCCACCAGGACCCCGACATTCAGAAGCTTCATCCAGCCTGCCCCCCATCCCCTACCCCACCCGGACCCCCACATTCAGAAGTGGCATGCAGCCTGTCCCAAACTGACCGATTCTGTACTTGTGAACCCCCTCCCTGAGCAGGCCAGAGGGGGACGGCCCCCCTGCTGAGTCTGGTTCCTCCCCAGGTCTCCTCCAGGGAGTTTGTCCCTTCCCACTGCTGCCTCTGGCTTGCTCTGAGGGGGTTTAGACCAAAGTGTGACGCATATTGCAAAATGTGCTATATATAAAATTTGATTGATTGATTGATTGATTGATTGAAATGGGTGTCGGTCATACGCAAATACATTGAAACCTGCCTTGGCTGTCACCTTCGTATGACATGACCTGCACACAACACCCATTTTTCATTACCTCGATGGCCGTCTTAGGGTTAGGGTTAGCTGGCTACATAATTACAAAGCTATATATGATTTTGTTTTGCAGTTTACTCCTGCTTGAAGCAGGAGCAGCAGTATAGGTTAATACTCAGGGGAACTGGACCTGTCACTGAAGTACTGTGGGTACAGTTCTCAGTTGGGATGCTACATTTGTACCCATGGCTAAGGTACTTCAGTAAATTTCCACCATATAAATGGATTTTATCCATAAATGTCAAAAAAATGTGCAACACGAGGCAAGTCAATGCCAGTACTTGATTGTAACTAAAAAACTCAAAATAAGTTGCCAGGCATTAAAACAACAGGACACACATCACTTACAACTGTCTGATTTACTTCCCAGCCGAGGACGGAGCAGTCACAGAGCTGCAGTGATTCTGCTCCACTCCGTCTTCAGGCCGCAGGACGGGGGGGGGGGGGGCGGGGTGACGCCGAAACTGCGCCACGGCTCAAATTTGCTCAACGTTATTTCAGAAATAAACGGAATGGAAGAGAGCGCTACCCCCACATATGTTATTACTGCGCGATTACACGGCGAACACAACGCAGGAGAATAACGAGCTTTGAGGTGGTTGGTTCTCTTTGTGCCGAGAAGCACATTCATAAGCAGAGCTGTCCAACATTGTGTACACACAAGGGAACGACCTGGCAACTCGCTTAGCCTGGATTCCATCAACTCGTCCCTAACTTTCGCTGACAAATAAATGCAAGCGTGACATATTTTCTACACGAACAGGGTTGGGTAAGTTCATCGATCTTGAAAATGAACTCGCCAAACTTTGTGTGAGGAAAACTTTGTTAAAAAAAACAAACAAAAAAAAAAAACACTTGGATTTCAATGTGATTCATTGTGAGTAAACCAAACATATTTATTGAATCCACGCCAATGTCAAGCTCTAACCTTCCTCGCTGGACTATTTCCAGATCTGGTGACATATCTGTGTTACAAATACAATGTTCCTCTGTTTTTTCGCTGCTTTATGCCTTTGACACATATGAATACCGCCACTGAGTGGAACTAAATGAACAACAATGGAAAAGACTTTAGTGTCCTTAGAGCTGCGTTTACATTTTTCAGCCATGGCAAATATGTACACGTATGATACATACATGTATATGATCCGTGTCCTTTGGAAGGTGATTAACTCTGATTGGCACAAGAGAGCTTAACTGTAGGTATGTCACTGAAGACGTTGACCTGCACTCCATATTCTGAATAATGATCCTTATTCTGGTTCGGGTCATATTCCGATTATACCTTTTACCTGTATACCATGAGTGGAGTAACCCAGTCTCATTCTTGCCTACATGCTTAAGCTGAATATTCTGTTTATGTCCTTTGGTAAATGTCCTAGTAATTTTCCCATTATTTTTCCTTTGTCCAATAAAGTATTTAGAATACTCTGGGTGTAAAACCACTGGTATTGTTTTTGGTTTCTTTCTCTGGCGTAGGTTGGGGTTGTCAGCGTTGATTAACACATTAAACTTTTGGACCTTTTTTTGAATGGAGGATTTGCTCATTTAACAAAAGCAAGGAAAAGTCATGAATGACATCAATTTTTTAGGAAGTATTCCCTCTCTCTCTCACTCTCTCTCTCTCTATATATATATATAAGAATAAATGAATGAGTGAATTAATCATTGCATTTGTATCGCACTTTTCTGAACACTCAAAGTGCTTTACAGTGATGAGTGGGATGATTAGGTGGCAAGTTCGAGAGAGCCAGGGTGGGAATTTAGCCAGGACACTGGGGAACCCCCTACTTTGCAATGAGTGTCGTGGGGTCTTTAATGACCACATGAATATATGTGTGTGTGTGTGTGTGTGTGTGTGTTTAACATGTAAGTTTGCTGTTTGCAGTGTGCGGGTCTGTGTTTGTGTTGTGTGCGTGTGTGTGCACGCATGTAAGTTTGCTGTTTGCAGTGTGCGGGTCTGTGTTTGTGTTGTGTGCGTGTGTGTGCACGCATGTAAGTTTGCTGTTTGCAGTGTGCGGGTCTGTGTTTGTGTTGTGTGCGTGTGTGTGCACGCATGTAAGTTTGCTGTTTGCAGTGTGTGGATCTGTGTTTGTATTGTGTGTGTGTGTGTGTGTGTGTGTGCACGCATGTAAGTTTGGTGTTTGTGGTGAGTGGGTCTGTGTTTGTGTTGTGTGTGTGTGTGCGTGTGTGTGTGTATCTCAGCATGTTGGACTGTTTCCACGCAAGGGGTGAAAAAGCATGCAGCTTAGCTCTTTTCAGGAGTGCCTGTTTATCAGAAACACGGGGCTAACATAAAATAAAAATACTTGGATACGTAAGCCTGCTGAATTATACTGAATCAAAACAAAATTTCATTTCTCTTAAGTATTGTCGTTGGAACTTAGAAACTCCTATGTAACATTACCCGAGTTTATGACAATCATTTCTCAAAAGAGATAAATAAGTTTTTCCTTGCTACAAGGCCATAGCAAAACTTATTGTTTGGCTTAATTCACAAACACAGTTTTCCGGCACCCATCTCATGTCGATCCATATGAACATGTGTAAAATAATAGTAATTCAAGCAAATTAAAAAATAAAACTTTTAAGATCCTACAACAACATTGATTAAATTCTCTGCATGCACACTAGATTCTATATTCAACATACAAGTACTTTCTGGTACAATTTTCAAATTTTACCATCGCATAAGTCCTAGTATAGATAAAACATGTGGGGCTCTATCCTACAATGAGGCAGCAACCCAAACATGTCTTTGCTGGTGTTAAGGTTTAAAACCTGCGTCTGCAGCCGCGGGGTTTAAAAACACTCTTCCGCAATTTTAACATCGCCGACAAATGTTTAAAAAAATGATCGTGTATGGAAATGTACGGAGTGTAGCACAGTGGGTAAGGAACTGGGCTTGTAACCGAAAGGTCGCAGGTTCGATTCCCGGATAAGGACACTGCCGTTGTACCCTTGAGCAAGGTACTTAACCGAAATTGCTTCAGTATATATCCAGCTGTATAAATGGATACAATGTAAAAATGCTATGTAAAAGTTGTGTAAGTCGCTCTGGATAAGAGCGTCTGCTAAATGCCTGTAATGTAATGTAATGTAATGAAATGCGCATACTATTGGGTGTTGGAAATTAAATTGGGGATGTGCGATAAGTTATTTGCTTTAAGGGTATGAAACAGGCAGTAAAGTATGGCAAACCATTAATTACGCGGTAAATAAAACGTGTGTTGCGTAGGTACTTACGTGGTGTGTTTGAATGGACTGGCAAACAGAGTGTGGGCCAGACCATTGTAATTTCTAGAGGGGTTTGCCGTGGGTGCAACCACTTTGTTCTAATATGGGGGAGGGGGGGGGATAAAATAGGAGAGCATTGCGAATTGTTATATTTGTTATATTGCGTTTTATGTACCCCTGTATAAGAGCTTTTGTTTAATGTTTCTGTTAAAGTGTCATGGTACCATGTGTTAGGTTATAATTGTTGTTATCTGTCATTTTGTGTCTGTTTTGTCTTAATTGGTAAACAGTAAGTGTGGTTTGTCCTAGGGGAGGGGATACAGCTTAATAAGAGCTGTGGTGAAGGCCCTGAGGGTTGGTTGAGTTTTGCAGCTGTATGTAGTGTGTGTGGGGTCCAGGCAGGACATAGCCCTTGACTACACATTTTGTTTATTTTTGTACAGTTATTATATTTATTTTGTTGGGTATTAGGGCACTGTTTATAATCTGCACTGGAGTTTGGGAACCACCTGTAAAATAAATCACTGTTTGCTCCACTTCGACGTCCTGGCTATTTTGTCTAAGCCTCCACCCGCTGGTGCACCCTAACAGCTGGTTTCAGCCCGACGCAGTTTAAATGTCAAATGAACTTGCGCCCATCTGGGTGGGTTGGTCTTAAGATGAAGAGCGGTCAGGCGCATTGTTGGCAAATTGCTATTTTGATGCAGCTGAAAGCGTTTGCATTATGACCAACACAAACCTGGTCATAAGGTCATATTGCGGCTTCATTATTATTTTAAGGTGGGTGCATGAGGCAGACGCATGCTCCAGTCCGTTACACACACAGGGCACAAACATACATGCATAAAAATATCAATTACAACGTGATTGAATATTATTCTGCTGAATCAAAAAACTCACAATAAAACAAATTCAAATTCAGTCATACCTGGTGGTCATAACATTGATCCGAATTAGACGACCGCAGTGATGCGAATGAAGCTGGCCGGGAGCCCACTCCATCAACGCCCAGGTGATCTGCGACGTGTGAGGTCACCTGTATTCACAAGCAATCCTGGATCAAGCCATGACTCCTTTATACTGGCCAACTGTCGTTCCAGCACTCTCCCTGGAGGGGCGGTGGGGTGGCTGCTGAGGACAGAGGCTGTCCGTTAATGACATACATGGCTGACGTGCATGCAGTGTGTGAACTGCCATTCAATCGAAAATGAACTAAAAACACACTCTGTAGAGAAGGTTAGATATGTTCCCACACAATTGTGCAGAGTTCTTGCCCATGCTTGTATGGCTTCTTGTGTAATATAGTAAGAGTGTACTCTGTCTTATTAGTGGGGTATAATATAGTAAGAGTGTACTCTGTCTTATTAGTGGGGTATAATATAGTAAGAGTGTACTCTGTCTTATTAGTGGGGTATAATATAGTAAGAGTGTACTCTCTTATCAGTGGGGTGTAATATAGTGAGAGTGTACTCTGTCTTATTAGTGGGGTATAATATAGTAAGAGTGTACTCTGTCTTATCAGTGGGGTGTAATATAGTAAAAGTGTACTCTGTCTTATCAGTGGGGTGTAATATAGTAAAAGTGTACTCTGTCTTATCAGTGGGGTGTAATATAGTGAGAGTGTACTCTGTCTTATCAGTGGGGTGTAATATAGTGAGAGTGTACTCTGTCTTATTAGTGGGATGTTCAGGGTGCTGAAACTGTGTTTCAGAAGGCTGCATAAATCAGATGGAACATTACAGTACAGCCCTCAGAAGGTCTGAATGTTCTTTGTGGTTTGTTGTGTGGTAACGTTGCCAAAAGTCCTGGAAGCCTCAGACATAAATAAGGACACATTGTAAGACTTTAAAAGGTGTGATGGTGAACTGCATGTGCTGATGGCAGTTAATTAACTGAGATAGCCCAGCAGCACGAGCGAGGAGGAATCAGCTGGCAGAAGGGCTGCTTCGTCTACAGCCAGCCAAGCAGACAGAATGGCTTATTTCATTGAAAAAAGCCCAAAATTTTGCCCAGCAAATATTGCATTTATTTGTACATTTTAAATCATCTTAATGCATTGCAATGCATGTTTTCAACATTATTTGCTATATCATATATCACATCACCATTTGTGTAATAATGGGACTTATGTGATGAACAAATATTGTTTTCATTGTAAAATATGGGGGGTTTGCCTTTTCAAGGTACTGTACTACATAGTGTGTGAGTGTGTGTGCATGCGAGCATGCATGCATGCATGCTTGTTTCTGTTTTTGATAACACTGTGTAGGCTATTGTTGTGTCAGGCATACAGGCTTGGTGATATTGACACAGGTTCAAAGATTGAGTTGTGACTTTAATTTCGTCATCACTCCATGTGGCCTTTAAGTTAGCTTCTCCCAGAGGTACCCATATTTGTAAACTCCCTTGGTCTGAAACAGGCTTGACTCATCATTTTGCTGTGAATAGTGCAGCTGCTCGCAGCATGAGTGCTGTTCTTATACTTTTTAATTGGGACCCATTTTAGCTGATTGTCCAAAGCAAATGAACAGGGTCAGGTCATTGTTTTTTTTTTTTTTTTGGGGGGGGATGACATACCTGTCTTTTCCCTGCCGTCTCAGTCGTGTCAGCACATCTCCCCGTGCGTTGGTAACGTCTCTGTGTGCACACGCTGACATCACTCAGGAATCCCCGCTGATTGCGCTCTTCCTCCCGGGCCCTGATTTGGCCGCGCCCGGTTTCGGCACAGAGGCCACAGCGGCTCCGCGCCCCCCCCATTTCCAGGGAGTCTCTCGCTGACTCATAAAAACAGCAAAGCCTCTCCGCTCGCCCCTCGCGTTATTCCCTCTCCGGTCCGGTCCAAGGGACACACCGCGGGGCCTCGCCCCCCCCGCCGCCCCCCGCCCCCCCCCGGGAGATGAGCTCACCGAGAGCCGCCTCTCGGCATCTCGGAGGCAGGGGGGGGGAGAGGCCGGATCAGGTGAACTTAATCGATGTTTTGGAAAAACACCGTCACTGAGTGACTGTGGATCCAAACAGGGGGAGAACAAAGACGTGGCTGAGGGGTGGGGCGGCGTCGAGCGCTCAGATAAGTCCTTTACTAGATGTTAACATTTGCAGCTAATCCCGCCATTTTAAAGAAGCTTTCGCCTAATTGATTACTCAACGCAAAATTACTCATTTGGGGCGTGCGTTTGAAATCGGCGCCGAACGCCAGCGCGGTAGACTCCAAAACCGAAGACAGATGTGTTAGAACCGTCTCCTCAAAGTGCTCCACAGAGGGACCGTAAAGTCCAGCGTGGAACAATGAACGTCACCCGCAATTGCCGGAGAAGAGAGACAGATGGGACTCATTAAGGTGAGATGGAGTTCTGCGGAGCAGGGAGGAGACAAACAGCCAGGCATGCGGCTCCAGACCTGCATCCCGGTCATCTCGTAGGCTGACAGCGAGCGTGCTCACCAAGTGCTTCCAAGAGTACAGGGCATTCCTGCCAATAGCGTTTTTTTTTTTTCCCCCCAATCTGATTATCCAGTCACATAAGCCTAATTACTCTTTTTTTGTATTGCTCTCTTCGAGGACCGTTGCAGGAAATGATGAAGCAAATCCTTCCAGAAAAACAGAACATCAGAGGTAAACAGAGCATTGCGAGCGGTATCACGGAGCTTATGTGCTGGGTGCACCTTTCCTGCGTGTTTGCACTGATTTCAGTTACCACAGGTTTTATTACACCCAACTAATAAGAGTACACTCTTACTATATTACACCCCACTGATAAGACAGAGTACACTCTTACTATATTACACCCCACTAATAATACAGAGTACACTCTTACTATATTACACCCCACTAATAATACAGAGTACACTCTTACTATATTACACCCCACTAATAAGACAGAGTACACTCTTACTATATTACACCCCACTAATAAGACAGAGTACACTCTTACTATATTACACACCACTAATAATACAGAGTACACTCTTACTATATTACACCCCACTAGTAACAGAGAGTATACTATTACTATATTACACCCCACTAGTAACAGAGAGTACACTTTTACTATATTATACCCCACTGATAAGACAGAATGCACTCTTACTATATTACACCCCACTAATAATACAGAGTACACTCTTACTATATTACACCCCACTAATAAGACAGAGTACACTCTTACTATATTACACACCACTAATAAGACAGAGTACACTCTTACTATATTACAACCCACTAATAATACAGAGTACACTCTTACTATATTATACCCCACTAATAAGACAGAGTACACTCTTACTATATTACACAAGAAGCCATACAAGCGTGGGCAAGAACTCTGCACAATCGTGTGGGAACATATCTAACCTTCTCCAATGGCATGATATGTGTTTTATACAAAAATATCACCTATTTTGAGTACAAGCAAGCCACATGCCAACATTTGTTTTTCTGGAAGACAAGAATTATATGCATATTGCAGGTCTTCCGCATCCCCTAGTCACTGAAGCAAGATGTACAAGGACTTTTTGTTCTCTTTGAAGGACAGCTTTTTCCCAGACTGATAAGGTTTAGTTACTTTCAGGGCACGTTTATTGAAGAAAAGTCCCTGGAAAGAACGCAGTCTTCACTGGAAACCAGAGCATTTGTTGCTGTGGAGGATAGACACATAATGCTATTTAGCAAGTACAGCGGCAGATGTTATTTCTTGTAAACTGTCTGTAAAGCCTTGCGCTTGATTTAACGGTGCTATGTTGCTCTTCTTTTCAAATAAATCACACCTGCAGTTTGTATAAAATGACTACTGTGCACTGTCAGGCAGTTAACTGTTGACACCACACAGTTAACTCAATGTTAAAAAAAAACTAACAGAATCAAATGGTAACAAAAGGTTCTCTATTAGGGTGAAAAGTGTTGATTTCACAATGAACATTTTGCAGTGCAGTTGCACACTGCAACTTAACTAACCATGCCATTTTCTGAAGATGATATTAATTTAGTGACACAATATCTTGCATGCTCCAGAGTAGAGCTTTCATCATTTTAATGAATTCCACAAGCTGAACCGCACGTGACAGTTAGCGATAGTTCGTCTTTTGTAAAACTGGTTCCCGACCTCACTTTCTTCCAGGTGTGCAGTGTAAGGTGTATTTGCATTGCCTGGGTTTCTCCTTTTTTTAAAAATCTTGATTAACTGACCTTTCCCCCCTTCCCCCCTTCCCACCGTGAGATAAGAACATTTCAGTTGCTTCAGACAGTTGTGCTGTCTTGTCTGAGCAGACACTGTTTGAAAAATGTGGTCAGGGTGTGCAAATAAGAAAACAAACTCCATTGTGGGGACTTTTCACAGGCCAGAAGCACAAAATTCTGCACGTACACGTTCTATGTTTGGTCCCGGGTTGAGGAGTTCAGCGTGAGGAACGCTAGCTCCAGCGGAGGAACGCCGAGAGTGCTCCAGTCGGTGCATTTTATGGATCAACGCTCGCACACACTGCCCAGCTCAACCAGTACGATGAAACGATAAGCTGAATAAATATTATTTTTTTCTTACGTCATCATCGTATTATCACTTCATGACTCGGGGAGTCTCAAGAGCATGAAGGACACAGCTACAATGGGATCTTATCCACGCAGTCCTTAGCATGTCATGGATGCTAGAAGTTAAGGAGCCAGAGAGCGGAGAGGAGTCCAATCTTGCAGCTGACTCTAAATGCTTGTGTCACACGCAGATATTCAGCCAGAGCATCTGTTTTCTGAATTCCGTGCGCATTGTATTTTCCAGCTGAACCAGAATCACAGAAGTCCGGAGACATTTCGGGAGACTGCATCCTCAACAGCTTTCTGTCCAGCAAAGGAACACATTTACTAAACAAATTACCCTCAGGGCCTCAGAATTCTGCACCGTCGCGTGTTTCCTAACAGATAACATTTCGTCCCACATTCCAGAACGGGACCGAATGTTATCTGTTATGATTTGCTTACACTGTTAGACTTGAATTAACCCTGGACATGTTACTAAGACTGCTCATGTAAACGAGCACAGCCCTTCATTTAAATGCACTGCTGGTATTTTAGGATGTCTCTTGCGCATGGCAAGGAAAGCAACATTGTTATTCCGCTCCATCTGTGATGAAGTCAGGTCTTGGACAGATGTCAGGATCCATGGATGCAATGGATAGGCACTGTCACCTTTAAGCGTTAACACGTCTCGTTAGGAAAAACTTCAGAACACTGTTTTTTCTAAAAAAATATTTCAGGTTGTTTAATTCTGTGCCCAAGAGCCAACCATCTCCAGAGTCACCGTCTCTCAACTTCTCCAACAGGCAACCGTTCCTAAAGATGATGGAGTCATGTGTTTTAAAAAGATATAAAAAGATTCTCTCCTTTTGCAAACGTGTGGGGAGAGTGGCCATAAATGTAACGCCTGATAAATGTAACACGGTCAATAACTTAATGTACAACAACGTCACCGTAGCCATTTCAGGTTTGTACGTGCAATTCAGTCTTCTATCGCCTCCCAAAAGAACAGAGCAATGTGATAACCTTTGCAGGAAATACTTCCAAAAAACTATCTTTGAGCAATGTAAGTAAAAAACTGTTCCGGAAGTATAAGGCTTTATTTTTATTTGCAATAAATCAAATAATGCATCATTTTAGAAAGTCATATGTCCATGAAGAGTTAGTATGGTTTTTGGAGTGTATTCTAGCGGGAACTGGATGCTTGGTGACCCAAAAACATGATGTCCCCGTCTGTATAAATGTAACAGCTGTTAGGGTTGTGCCGCATCTGAGTTGCTATAACAAACAACATGCTTTTTTGCTGTGTTCAGCTAATTTTCTTGCTGTGTTGACATAGCCTCATCTTCTGGATGCTCCAGGTGATTAATAGAAAAGAAACAGCTACCTGGTCACAGGCATTTATAATAAGCATGCACAAGATTGGTCTGTGCGGTAGGCTATTTGCTTTGTAAAAGCTTGCCTGGGTGTTAAGAAGCAAACAAAAGCAGTTTTCTTCATCTATCTGGACTATTCACACCTCACTTCAGGGTAAGTCGCAAAGTGTCTTGTACAGTCTTTTTCATGAATAAAGTCCTATGCTTCATAATCTGAGGGTGTGGCTGGTCTCATGTTACCATTGGTTATGTGTTTTCTTGACTAATATTAGTATGTGCAGAAGCAACCCCACACATAATAGGGTGTTTTCATTTACTGTTACAATTATTCCACACCTTCCTGCCTCTCGCCTAATGCACGCTGGGATAGACTCCAGCACCCCCCACAACCCTGCCCAGGACAAGCGGGTAAACATAATGGATGGATTATTCCACGCCTCTGATACAATCATATCGACTAGGTGGTATGAATGTAACATTTAAATTTTAACCGGCTCGATTAAATTATGAATGTAATTGAAATGCGTAATGGCTACTGACATGTCAAAGTTGTTTAAAGTCAATTTTCATAGTGCTAGGCTAAATATTTTCTCAATAAATTATCAAAATCTGAAAACTGTTGCATTCAAGGCAACTCTAACATGACCCCTGCCTTAACATGCTGACTCTCTCTCTTCTTACGATTGGCCGCTCTTATCTTGTGCTGGAGAGAAGTTAACACCTGCTTAACACAGATTAACATATAGATGCTAGTCATTCTAATATGAACTCTTCCCTTCATGTTTATCAACAGACATGTTCTCCTGTAACCAAATAGGGTCACACTTTAAATGAAGTCTGTCTCATAAAGGCTTTGTTCCCTCAGGTTGATTTGGATTGTTTCATGACATCAAGTGACATCATGAGTTATGTCACAGTTAGCCTAGTAACTTACATAAGCATGTTTTGTCATCCTTTATGACGTTTAGCCATTAGCCAGGTGACATTGTTAGTTATGTCACATCTGACATAACATGCTGCATAAGTGTTATGTCACCTTTATGAAGCCTGACTTTTGCTTATGTACGATCTATGAAACCATTATGTCATGTTTAAGAAAGCATTACATATGTTGTACAGTATAAAGCCTTTATAAGATAGACTTCGTTTAATATTGAATTTATATGATACCAAGGGTTAAACAAATTGTCCTATTTGGCATGAATATTCTCACTTAAATTAGAAAATATTTTTGATAACTCCCAGGGGAGTAATTGGCTTTATTATTATTTATTCAATGGTCCTTAAATTATTTTCTGTGTGCACTGCTGTTTAACATCATCTGTGGACATGTCATCCTCTATTTGTGCTGTTTTTGTGCAATTAATGACTTTGTAGTTATTGGGGCATGAACTTCTGAACATAATGCTGTCACAGCAGTTAAAATAACCCTCATCTACAAAAACTATTCAGCACACTCAAGTCAGATTTAAGAGCAGGGTTTTTAAGAGCAGAATATCACAATAGTGTATAAGAAACAACAGGATGTGTTTATAGACGTGGCTGTTCTCTCTCGTGTGTGTTTTTCTAACCTAAGATCCGTCATCTGTTAACATGGGTTTTTACACAGTTCCCATTTGTCTTACCATGTAAGCAAGTGGACCCAAAAACACTTCGCTTTCTTGTTCTGCTTTTGAACAATTCCCCACCTCCTCCTTCCGCTGAATTCTTCTGTTACAGAAAGGGTGAAGTTCTCACAGTGTGTCTGTCCCTACCTTGAACCTCCATCCTACGGGAGTTCTGGGTAATTAGGAGAGCTGGCCTCGTGTGAACCTCCCTCTTTCAGAGCAGCGCAGTGAGTGTCTGTTTGGCGGTTGCGTGAGGAATGTTGCGGTATCTAAACAAAAAGCAATGTTGCAACGGTTCAGCGGCCTCAGCTTTGTTCTCGCTGATGTTTTTTCTCTAGTTTTGCCCTAATCTGTCAGCTAACCCACTCGAAGACAGATGATGTGCCATTCATTTTATACCTTTCAACCACGACTGTTACTTAACAAAACCCATGAATAGAAGCTTAAGGGCTGCAGTGGTTTTGGTCAGATTTGATAGTCTGAATATGCCAGATCTCTGGCTGCGAACCATGAGAGCCCATAGCAAGCGAACGCATCTCTCTGCTGTCTGCACAGGGCTGGATTACGAAACCCATGTGTCGCAGAGGAAGCGTCACGAGTCCCACTGAGTGAGATACGTCCAATGCTTTGTCAAGCTTTCACTTACTAAAATACTTCTGTACAGTAAAACCTAACACTATGCCTCTCTCTCTGGTCATAGCTTTGTGCTTATAATAAAATAGGCTTTAGTTGGGTAATTTACATCTCTCTCTCTTTCTCTCTCTCAGCATTCTTCCACCTGAAGGAGTGACTCTAAAGCTGCAGTTATGAAACTTCCTGCAATGGGCAGTCGAACCTGGGCTTTGTGATGCTGCTTTGTCTGTGGCCTATTACAGGGACAATGGAGGCAGTTGAATTGTCATTTGTGGTTGACATGTAATGATAACACATTTCAGTTACACTGAATTGCTTTTTACTTTCGTCTTAATTTCCTTTTGTCAGCAGCCTTATACTACAAGTTATGATAGTTTGGGTGAGGAACAGGGCAGAACTGGCATGTCTACTTAAGTTGATTTAGCGGTATCCTCCAGCGACATAGCTCAGGAGATAAAAGCGGTTGTCTGGCAGTCTGGCAGTCAGAGGGTTGCCGGTTGCCGGTTCGATCCCCGCCCTGGGCGTGTCGAAGTGTCCTTGAGCAAGACACCTAACCCCTAACTGCTCTGGTGAATGAGAGGCATCGATTGTAAAGCGCATTGGACAAAAGCGCTATATAAATGCAGTCCATTTACCATTTAGCTCTATCTGTTGATATGGTTGTGTAGCAAATGGTTGGGGTAAGTCTGTGAATGTTTCTACAACTGCTTAAGGTCAGAAGATGTTCCAGGGGGAACTTTTCTATATGTCATTCCTCTTCTGCTCTGTTTCAGTGCTTAAGATATGAACTGCACTTCATAGCATTCGGCTCCTTCAATCACATTTGACTTTATGGTGAGTTAAATGGGAAATATTTACACAATCACATCACCTTTTGAAGCTGTCTTTTTTTTAAATACATTTTTTGACATTTGATTAACTTTGACCAATAAAGCTTCTAGACTGCTATTCAATCTCTCTCTAGCAACGCTGGCCAGTTTCCTTTTATCATCAATAGGTCTGATGGTTTCATCTTCACCACTTCTGTCTGTTTCTATTTTGACTCATAATTAGTCCCATTCTCGTCTTACCATTCTTGACTCATATTGTCTGTTACAGTAACATTACCATTCTCTATGCAAGTTAGTCTGTACAGTAACATTACCAGTCTCTATACATCGTCTGACAGTAATTACCATTCTCTAATGCAGAGTTCAGTCTGCTACAGTAACATTACCAGTCTGTAATGCACAGAATTCAATCTGTTACGGTAACATTACCAGTCTCTAATGCAGCGTCCAGTCTGTTACAGTAACATGACCATTCTCTAATGCAGAGTTCAGTCTGTTACAGTAACATTACCAGTCTCTAATGCATAGAGTACAACCCCCAGACCCCCCCCCCCCCTTCCCCGCTAGTTTAGGGCGACCAAAATCATAGGGCCAGCCCTGTGTTACAGTAAAATTACCAGGCTTTGCATACAGTCCAGTCCGTTACAGTAAAATTACCAGGCTTTTCATATAGTCCAGTCTGTTACAGTAACATTACCGCTCTTCTCTGTGGCTTCCAGGAACTTTGTCCAAGTTCCAGGGTTCTTCCCAGTCTTAGCCTGGGAAGTGCGCTGCATGCTCTTGTAATGTGTCCTCTTCCCCCACACGCAGCACTGCAGATTCCTGCAGCAGAATGTGTCTGGTTGATGTTCAGTCCCTCAACATGCCTGTCTGATCTTTGCAAATGTTTTCCTTTCAGCTGTGTTGTAGCTGTACAATTTTTCTCTTTTGCTTGAAAGGGCCCGTATCTAATGTGAGTGATAAGGTTAAGCCTTTAGTGTGGGCTGCAGTGAGCAATAGGTCCCTCAGCTCTGGAACTTTTAACACCACACAAAGGGCGACCTGTTAAAAATTGCTCTAAAAATGGCCGAACCTAAAAGCTGCAGATAATGTTTTTTGTTTTTTCAACTGGCCATCTGCTCACTGATAGTCTCTTCAAAAAGCTGGTTCCTTGGCTCCTTACATGCTGTAAATTCTAATAAGATTCTTTGCTTGACTTTAATGGTACAAATAAGTCCATTAACAAATTGTGTTTTTCTAACCCCTACAGAACAGTGCTTTCTGTCATCATCTTATCTCACTTTGTCTCTAATCTGTAAACATAATAAGCCTTGAAGGTTTTCCTCGAGTTAAAATAGCTAGTTTCACCTTTTTTGTTTTCTCTTTCTAAATCTATAATCGCCCTTAGCACACTAACTAACAGGCAGTCTCCAGGGTTGTCAGCCATCTAGAATTGGCTGGGACACTACTGAAATTGGCCAAGGTTACTCGGTATGCAATAAATCTAATGTCGGAGACTTTTTTTTTAATGGAATAAGAATAATAAGGAATTAATAAGTAATAAACAATAAATGTGATAAAACACATTTGCCATTTGGCCTCTTATTTTGATTAAGCCACTGCTGTTCTGCACTTTCAAAAAACTGCAAATCCTGTACATATTTCATTTAGGAGTGTCTGATTGGTTGATGGACAAGTCATGTACAATTGTGACTCTTTTTGCACCATGAAACATCTGTTTATTTCCAACAAAGAAAGTTATGCTGGAACTTCTGTTGGCTACAGAAATTTTAAAAAAGCAGCCTGCATGTTAAAATAATAATGTTTTTATAAAGATTTTCATTAAAATAAATGCCTGTTAAGTCACTATCTATCGCCAAATTAGGTAAAACAATGGTGATTAAGCATATTATTATATTAATTTATATTATTATTATTATTATTTCTAATTAAAGAACTGGGTGTCTGTGGCGACATTCCCGGGAAAAAATCACAAGCGGCGCATAGTTAGTGACGTGTTTTCCATCACCCGTCAGTGGTTGGTCTGTCAGAGAGGGTAGGCGGAGCTAACGCAACAGGCTCGCTCTTCAACTCACTTGTGTGTGAGCGGCGTACTGTTTTTTCAGGTGTCTGCCAGCGTTACAATAACAGAGAAAGTGGGGGGCGGGGGGGGTTATGGAACGCTAAAAAGTTTTTGTGTAACATGAGAGGTCATATTATTTGTTGATGTAGATTTCGTATTACATTTGATGACAATGTATCGTTACTAAATTACATAGCTATTTGCACAGCTAACGTTAGCTACCGGACCATGTCAAGAAAGGCAACATTAGTTTAGACAACGTTGCGCACAGTATCCATCTCTCATATCAGGTAACGTTGCTTTAGCTAGCTAGCTAATGTAAATAACACAATCTAATGTCAGCTAACAATTATAAAAAACGTTAGCTAAAGCTACCGACGCTACCAATCGGTACCGACCTCGCAAACCGTTTCTCGAATGCAATGCTACCCTAACTACAGGCCAGTTCAGATCACTGATTTGCAACGAGACTGGATGCAACTTACAAAATTCCAAGAAGTCTGATTGTAAACGTTCTAAAACTGCACTTGGCGATTTGACAAGGTAGGTCTTTTGAGACCCCAGGCAACGGCTTCAGACGCTCTGCAACTAACCAGTTCACACCGCTACAATTTTCTCTGCAACATTCTAAAACCGTTTAGTTTCGTTGCGAATCATTGATCTGAACTGGCCTTAACGTTACCGTTATTTACATTGCCATCAAGTTCATCAATATATAAGCCGGGGTATAGGTGGAGCAGAGCCGGTTCTGATTTCTGTGTCAAGCCGGAGAAAACTAAATAAAAGAATACGGCAGTATGGATTAGCGTTGTTATTATTTTATTACGCTTCCTCATATGTTCCTTCAGCCTTGACGCCCTTTTTTTTTGAAGAAATCTCCTTTGTTTTTGTTTTATTCTTCTTATTCTGATTGCTAATTTAACACCCAGCTCAGCTTTATTCTCAAACAGTTTAGCTAGCAAAACCAGAAACAAGGCAGTTGTTTCAAAAATATCACACAACAATCATTCACGATGATGATGCACGAGATACATAATTGCACAAGCCACAGCGAACCCCACGGATTCTTCTCTGCAGTGTAAAGAAGTTCATACCGAGCAAAAGGTGGATAAAGAACGTCAGTGGAAATTGATCATCACTAATTCTACCCCAGGTCTGCTACAGCATTTTAACCCGACTCGGCAGTGTAAATACAGCTTAAGTTAGTCTAATGTTAGACAATGAATGAGTATGTACATAAAGTACTTTTATAAAAACCATTTTTTATTCAGTCGATAGTAAGTTTTACAGTTACCGTGGCCAAGGTGCCAAATGACTGACGTCACACAGGCGACACTGTTTGGAAGTTGGGAAGTGAGGTCCAAAAACACACCTGTAATTACCGCTTCTCGCCATTGGTACCGCCAAAGAGAACGAAACTGAGATCTTCGAGATCGTATCTTTAAGAGAGGAGATAAAGGTGGAGATAGGCAAGGGAAAGGGTTATGAGAGAGCAGAGGTACATGCCAACAGTGCCTTCAGGGAAAGCAGGTTCAGCGGGTTATGGTAATAATGTAAAGGGCTCTCACTCCAACACGTAATAGTGCCTTTCAGACTGTACGGCTGGATCATAATTCATCTGCTTTTAAAAAGCCATTAATTATGTCTGTTATTATGGCTGTCATAGCGGACATGCAGTTGGCACACCAGGACAAGCCCCCACGTGATGCAGTAGGGATCGGTAAGTCCGTTACGCCCTGTATTTTATACATAAGCACCATGAAATAGTGCCACATTGGACAAAAACTAACAGTATATTTTCTTCATACTGTAAACAACTGGTAGCTCAATATCAACTTTACTAAACAATGAATTAAATACATTTTGGTTTCACCATGTAGGATTGACAGCACTTTTTATCCATAGTCGTCCCTATTTTAAGGCACCATAATGTAATAAAATATTATAAAATGGCTTAACAGGTGTTTCTGGTTAGTCAGATGTATTCAATTGCTTCCATAGTGTAGGTATGCAACAGCTTTCTGTATCTAATCTTGATTCTAGGCTTTTGAGTAACTTTGAAGTCTGGTATTGGAATTTGTCAACATAAGGACAAATTGAGTTTTCTATATTATTGTGGGAATATAGAACATATGGTAAATATATGATCATAGTCTATTACTTTTTCGTCAGTGTAATACATTCCAAATTCAGTTATCTTTAGGTCAGTAATAAAAACAACCGTTCTGTTTTACCCTGGGGCTTGAATTTGCTGCCATGGCCTTCGGGTGACTGTCCTGCACCCAAACAGGAGAGTAATGTGGCTGTAAACAAAGGAATTAACTATTTCAATAACCATCAGAGCAAACTGAGAACCTGTATTACATACAGCAGTGCCATATGAAGGAAACCTCACCCTAGCCAATAACCATCAGAACAACCGAGAACCAGCATTACATACAGCAGTGCCATGTGAAGGAAACCTCACCCTAGCCAATAACCATCAGAACAACCGAGAACCAGCATTACATACAGCAGTGCCATGTGAAGGAAACCTCAGCTCACCTTATCCTGTTGGAAGGGTCATATTCTCCCACAGCCGTGTGGCATATAGCGTTCTTCAAAGGAATCTGCGAAGCTCCAGTCCAGTTATTTTATACCAGGAGGCTGTATGGGTGAATGGTGCTGCGGCAGACAGGACAATGGGGAACTGGAATCCCAGCCCTGGGGCTAGGCTCAGCAGCTGAAGCTCTCCCTGCCGGTAAAGGTGTAAACCACACTGCCGCAGTCAAAGACCTGGACCGGCGTTTGAATGCGGCCTGGTTGCGATGATACCTGGACAGGAAGCCAAAATTCCCTGCTGTTGCAGCAGGAGCTACCTTTATTCGGCGGTGGCAGGGTCCTGCATCACATTTCAGAGATGAAAAACTGATTCTTTCTGATCCAGATACTCAGCATCAGGTAGCTGTAGCAGGTGTTTGAAACATTTTGTACTGAAAGGAGTATATGCAAGCTCCCTTGGTCTTCTGTCAGAATTGTGAATCAGGGTGTGTATTTTAGCTGAATGACAGAATTCCATTAAAAATGTTTTTGGTTGATGAGTAGCGTGCAGTTTTTGCCCGCAGGACCTTCTTCTTCTGAAGAGGTAGATCTGAGCTGATGGCTGCTCATTTTGTAGGGCTACACCTGACACGTCACGACTATGTGCAAACTACAAGCAGACTACAGGCGTAGCCACAGTTCTCATTGGCGGTGGGTGAGGTCTTACACCCCAGAAATGAGTGCAGTGTGAACCGGATGTGGCCCTTATGTTACACTAGCAAGCTGAAGTGTAAATGCATAGTTTCGGTCAATTTTTTCATCTTGGTGTGTGACGCTATTGTCCATATTGGTCAAAGAGTGTTTGTAAACTGGCTTTCCAACATCGTGGACATTTGGGCTTGCGCCAAATACAAATACCATATTCACAACACTCGAATGTCTCTCCGAATGTGTTCTCCTCCCAAATTTGGCCAACATTATTTGGATTCAGATCTTTTTTCCAATCTTTTTCAGGCGATTAACTCATGAGTCAGCACCAAGTTTATCAATTAGACACACACACACACACACAGACCTGCAGAGAGACAGCGAGTGAGAGTTTCCCTTAACACTAGACAGGCCAGAGCAACGCCATGGGGCTTTAGGGACTTTAACATTAAAATTACTCCAATGTCGTAAATGCTATATATCCTCCTTTCATGACTTTCCTAAAGATTTGGACTTAAAATAACTGTTTGTAAAAAAAAAAAATTTTTTATCAACTCAGTATAGGAATACAGGCAGTTTGTGCCATTTTCTTCACAAGTCCTCCACTAGACAGTAGACAACAGGTGCATTCACCCAGGTGCAAACTTGACGCTGTCTACTCCAGCATGCTATTCAGCAACTGACTGACCGGCGATTTGATAATAATTTCCCACTCAAGCACTATCAAAACTATTGACATTGATGATGTAACTGCTGATAGCAGCCACAGAATGATTTCGGAACTGAGTGTCCCAAACAATATGGCGCTCTGAAATGGAGGGACTGTGTATAAAAAAAGTGCTGTAATTTCAACATGGTGAACCCAAATGCCATTAAATAAAATCTGAGAATGTGCACTTCAACCACATGCAAATTGTTTGATTACAAATTTCAAACTGTGGAGTACAGAGCTAAATCAAGAAAAAATATGCCTTTGT
This sequence comes from Anguilla rostrata, assembly GCF_018555375.3. NCBI lineage: Eukaryota > Metazoa > Chordata > Actinopteri > Anguilliformes > Anguillidae > Anguilla > Anguilla rostrata. Next base: position 3,166,179 of record NC_057947.1, read on the forward strand.
CCCAAACATTATGTAGCTCACTGTCTCATTATTTGAAGCACTAACCTTCTGTGAACACACCCAAACTGTAACCTAAGTCACCCCCCCCCCCACCCCCACCCTCCTGCCTCCCTGCCAATAACAGACTCATGGTTGCGTGCCTTCCAGTGCTCAGTTTTTATGGCTCCAGAACAATCTCATCGCCCTGGGGGCTGCTTGACTCGAATCCATAACACTGCGATGAAGGTTGAAAAGTGAAACACGCTGTTTTTACTTAAGATTCACGGTCCTGGAGAGCAGGGGAGCCGTTGCCAGGGATCAGTCACCTGTGCCCCGGGTTCCTGGAGGGATACAGGGGCAGGTCTGCACCCATCGTCCCTCCAGTGCGGCAGGTTCTCTGTCAACACGCACACAGACAAACAGTCATCACCTCTGCCACAGGTGCCAAATTTTACATCTGAGGGGCGTAATCATTCAAACACAATCAAGCGGCTCTGGCACTGCCGGCATATAGTATTCGTGTTTAGTGTGCGTGCGTGTGTGAGTGTGTGTGTATTTGTGTACACTGCATGCTCTGAAAGAACAAAAACAGTCGCACGTAGAGAATGTCTTTTCATATTGTGGTCAATCGGGCACAATTTTATTCTTGGTATAGAGTGGCATCACAAAAGCTTCCACATCAGGCCTCATAAGCATGAAATAAACACAGTGTGGTACCCAGGCAGAAACTAGCAGCACCTCCCATGTACAATGTCTAGATTTTAATACTGGACTGCGTGCATGTCATCACCCAGGCTGGTGTTCGGCTACCTTAGGGTAAGCCGACTTCTCGGTTGCTAGTTTTGGTGGGAAGTTAGTAACATTGATGTACCTGTTGCAGTTACCTTTGTTATTACTCTGTTATTGAACACCTAGTGCAAGCTGTGTTCATTCAGGGTTTTTCACATCGCTGGTGCCCTTCCTGCTAATTTGTCAATTATTTGGGTGCAGTTTGGCTTGTGATGGTGCTTACGTAGAGGATGAGTGAAAACATGATTAGAAGATTACTACCATCATTGCTTTATTCAGTTAGCATTTAGCAGTATTCTTAGAGTAGTTAGCAGAGTATCTGTAGAGGTAAGACTTTGCAGACTTGGTCAAACTAAGACAAGGAAGTCTAGATTTATCTACCTTCCTTTAACCCGGTCCGCTGGCCTGTCCACCTGAAAGCTCTCGTCTCCAGAAATGTCACATTTGGTTAAATTCTATCCAATCCAAAATGCAAAGCTGACTATCAAAACCTGTTTTAACCGTTATCTCTTACCCCCTCCCCCATTATCCTTCCTCAGCTTTCACTGGTCTCTGTGGATTTTAAGTCTCTGCGGATTTGGCCCACTTCAAAGAAAATTCTTGCAGCAGACGGGTCCTTCTGGTTGTCACACTCCTTCTCTTTCCCACAGTCCTCTCTAATCATCAGCATGCCTCCCTGGTCCTCTCTCCACTCTCTTTCTCCCTTCTTTTCCATCACAGTTCCATCTCCCGCCTGTTGGTGTCACATCACCCACGCTCTTGTACCTCATCGTCTCACCCAGGGTCCTCCCAATCATCTCCTCCATCATCAGCTCATCACTTCAGTAAGGCCCATGTCACTCCTGAGCAGAGGAAACCGACCAGAATTAGAGTCCAGTCTTTTCCCTCGTCTTCCTCTCCTACACTCTTGTGTTGTTTTCGAACCAGTTCTCTCGCACATCACACCGGCTCCTCTATTCTGCACTATTCTGAGCTTCTATTATTCCTGTTAGCTTTCACCTCAGCTGTAACCTGCTCAACCCATTTTATTTGCTGTCTGCTACTTTACACTAGGATGGCTGGCCAGTGGAGGATGGGCTCCCCCTTTATAGTCGTTGGAGGGTTTTCTCCCCACTATGATTTTTTTACCTTATGTACCTGCTATTTTGGGGTTCAGGCCTGGTGGTGGCCTCTGTGTGCTCTTTTTCTCTGTCTCTTGCCTTGCTACTCTATAAAGTGCCTTTGTGACAGTTGTCTGTAAAAAGCACTATACAAATAAAATTAAATTGAATAATGACTTTGGTCTCCCCGTTGAGACCGAGGTCCTCTCCATCAGTCAGGCATGTACGTCAGTGAGAGGGTCTGACCTGTCCTCCGTTCCAAGTCTCCGGGACCTCTCTGTAGCTTCTGACACTGTCAAAATTTTATAGTAAGGAAACATATTTTGGAGCTTAATCTCTTTCTTTCTGTGCATTAAAATGATTGAGTAGTGTTCCATCCAGGATCAAACATCTGCAAAGTGGCTCTTGAAATCTACTTATGTCCCCAATGCAGCATGTGCCCCATGTACAGCTTCTGTTTCTGGCTGCAAGATCTGTTAATGATTCTGTATGCTGCTTTGACAGTGATGGCTTTGTGGGACGTGCATAGTAGAGCTTGATGGAGCAGAATCCTTCAGTCAGGCAATGATGACGCCTTAGCATAAACAGGCTATGTTAGATGCTCAAATATGTATATCTGTGTGCTTGCGTGTGAGTGTGTCCATGACTCATGAGCCCCTGGGCACTGTAGTTTTCTAACAAACATCTCTGTCCTCTAAGTAAGTCTTACGGTGCATTTGCTGTGTCGGACCCGTTTAGAGACCCAACAGAAAAACAAGATCCCAACAGTAGATATTTCTGAGTTGCTGTCAAAATCAGTGAATTTCTATTTTATGCGTTCTCAGACTTGAGGGAGAAGGCATGATTAAAGACCAGTCGTGATTGGCTGTGTAAGAACTGCGGACAAACTTCTTTGTCATTCTAAGAGAAAATCTTAGAGGCAATTTTGTATTATCCGGCCATGGATGTGAGGATATTCCTCCAAGGCTCCAGAAGCGGCATGGACACTCAGGACATCGCGTTCTATTCAGATTTATGGACGCTTTCGAGGCCAGCCTTCTTACGGCCAACAATAATAAGAAATTGAAGTATAACTAAATATCCTCCCTCTTTAAGTGAATTATGGCTCCTGTTAGAATAAATTCAGTGCGCAAAGTTCACGTTTCCTATGATGTGCATGACACTAATGGAATCTCAGGCTGCTGAGGAAATGCATGAGGGCTGCCTCATGGAAAGCATTCGGCCAGGTAATCTGCAGTCGGGCTCAAAGTCGCCAGCGACTACGAATGTTCAAATCAGGCCTAATTAGACCTCCACTGCAAAGGAACATGCTCTGGGTTTCCATGAGGCGTGCATAAGGAGCTCTGATAAAAGCCCTTCTTAGCCATGCTGGACGTGACACTGACACAGGGGTGGCAGCGTACTTGAATAATGAGGGAGCAGGGCCTGTAATTCAGAGGTTGCAGGCTCAAACCCCAGCTGGGACATCCTGCTGGATGAATGGCGGCATTTAAAGGCATAAGCTACACAATTTGCTAATGCAAAAATGGCAGTTCTCATAACTGACACGGCGTTTCCACTTCATGTAGCCTTCATTGTGATATTGAGCTTCTGGATCAGTCTCCCTGTCGACTGTGATACTGAAATGTGCGTGAGATGCACGTTGTAAGAACTACCTGTCGACAACCATGTGTAAAAACAAAAAAGATGAAAGAAAATGCTTGAAAATGTAAGTTGAAATTTGAAAATGAAAAGCATGCGCATGTCTGAGAAACTGAAAGCTGTTGAACAGAAGAAGCACTAAGAAGGACACAGTTAGGTTAGTTTAAACAGTACTGAGGGAGTTTAAACTGCACTGAGGGAGTGAGTTTAAAGTTACAATCTCGAAGATTTCTGTTTCGTTCTCTTTGGCGGTGCCAATGGCGAAAAGCAGTAATTGCAGGTGTGTTTTTGGACCTCACTTCCCAGAGATCCAACCGGATCCAACCAGTGTCGCCTGTGTGACGTCAGTCAGTTGGCACCTGGGCCACGCCAACTATAACACTTACTATTTACTGAATAAAAAATAGTTGTTATAAAAGTAACGTTATGTACACACTCATTCATTGTCTAACATTAGGCTAACTTAAGCTGCCTTTACACTGCAGAGCCGGGTTAAAATGCTGTAGCAGACCTGGGGTAGAATTAGTGATGATTCATTTCCACAGACATTCTTTATCCACCTTTTGCCCGGTATGAACATCTTTACACTGCAGAAAAAAATTTGCGGGATTCGCTGCGGCTCATACAATTATATAATTATGCACACTAAACAGTCTTTTTTGTGAATGATTGTTGTGATATTTTTTAAACAACTGCCTTGCAAAATGTTACCACTGGTGTTTCTGGTTTTGCTAGCTAAACTGTTCGAGAATAAAGCGGAGCTGGGTGTTAAATTAGCAATCAGAACAAGAAGAATGAAGCGAAAACAAAAGAGATTTCATCAAAAAGGGCAAGGCTGAAGGATCATATGAGGAAGCGTAATAAAATAATAACACTAATCCATACTGCTGTATTCTTTTATTTAGTTTTCTCTGGTTTGACATCTTTACACTGAAATCAGACCTGGCTCTGCTCCACCTATACCCCTGGTTAATGCTCTGTGTAAAGACAGCTTTATTCCGATCATTATAATATATTGATGAACTTGATGGCAATGTAAATACCCACCTTGTCAAATCTCCAAGTGCAGTTAGAACGTTTACAATCAGACGTCTTGGAATTTTGCAAGTTGCATCCAGTCTCGTTGCGAATCATAGATCTGAACTGGCCTTGGCTTTAGTTAGCTACACTGCAACATTGCAACAAGGTAGCATTGCATTCCAGAGACGTTTTGCGAGGTCGGTACCGGTCGGTAGCTTTAGCTAGCGTATTTTCTAATTGTTAGCTGACATTAAATTGTGTTAATTACATTAGCTAGCTAGCTAACGCAACGTTACCTGATATGAGAGATGGATACTGTGCGCAACGTTGTCTAAACTAATGTTGCCTTTCTTGACATGCTCCGGTAGCTCGCGTTAGCTATGCAAATAGCTAGGCTGTCTAATTTAGTAACGTTACATTGTCATCAAATGTAATACGAAATCTACATCAACAAATAATATGACCTCTCATGTTACACAAAAACATTTTAGGGTTCCATAACCCCGCCCCCCCTTCTCTGTTATTGTAACGCTAGCAGACACCAGAAAAAACAGTACACCGCTCACACACAAGTGAGTTGAAGAGCGAGCCTGTTGCGTTAGCTCCATCTACCCTCTCTGATGGACCAACCACTGATGGGTGATGGAAAACGCGTCACTAACTATGTGCGGCTTGTGATTTTTCCGCCATGTCGCCACAGACACCCAGTTCTTTAATCATAAATTATTATATTAATAATAATATAAATTAATATAATAATAGGCTCAATCACCATTGTGTTACCTAATTCGGCAATAGATAGTAACTTAACAGACATTTATTTTAATGAAAATCTTCGAGATTATTATTTAAACTGCACTGAGGGAGTATAAACAGCACTGAGTGAGTGTGAGTTTAAACAGTACTGAGGGAGCGTGAGTTTAAACAGTACTGAGAGTGTGAGTTTAAACAGTACTGAGAGTGTGAGTATAAACAGTACTGAGAGTGTGAGTATAAACAGTACTGAGAGTGTGAGTATAAACAGTACTGAGAGTGTGAGTATAAACAGTACTGAGAGTGTGAGTTTAAACAGTACTGAGAGTGTGAGTATAAACAGTACTGAGAGTGTGAGTATAAACAGTACTGAGAGAGTGTGAGTTTAAACAGTACTGAGAGTGTGAGTTTAAACAGTACTGAGAGTGTGAGTTTAAACAGTACTGAGAGTGTGAGTATAAACAGTACTGAGAGTGTGAGTTTAAACAGTACTGAGGGAGTGTGAGTATAAACAGTACTGAGAGTGTGAGTTTAATCAGTACTGAGAGTGTGAGTTTAAACAGCACTGAGAGAGTGAGTTTAAACAGTACTGAGAGTGTGAGTTTAAACAGTACTGAGAGCGTGAGTTTAAACAGTACTGAGAGTGTGAGTTTAAACAGCACAGAGTGTGAGTTTAAACAGCACTGAGGGAGTGTGAGTTTAAACAGTACTGAGAGCGTGAGTTTAAACAGTACTGAGAGTGTGAGTATAAACAGTACTGAGAGTGTGAGTTTAAACAGCACTGAGAGAGTGAGTTTAAACAGTACTGAGAGTGTGAGTTTAAACAGTACTGAGGGAGTGTGAGTTTAATCAGTACTGAGAGTGTGAGTTTAAACAGCACTGAGAGAGTGAGTTTAAACAGTACTGAGAGTGTGAGTTTAAACAGTACTGAGAGCGTGAGTTTAAACAGTACTGAGAGTGTGAGTATAAACAGTACTGAGAGTGTGAGTTTAAACAGTACTGAGAGTGTGAGTTTAAACAGTACTGAGAGCGTGAGTTTAAACAGTACTGAGAGTGTGAGTATAAACAGTACTGAGGGAGTGTGAGTTTAAACAGCACTGAGAGTGTGAGTATAAACAGTACTGAGTGAGTGAGTTTAAACAGCACAGAGAGTGTGAGTATAAACAGTACTGAGAGTGTGAGTATAAACAGTACTGAGAGCGTGAGTTTAAACAGCACAGAGTGTGAGTTTAAACAGCACTGAGTGAGTTTAAACAGTACTGAGAGTGTGAGTATAAACAGTACTGAGAGTGTGAGTTTAAACAGTACTGAGAGTGTGAGTTTAAACAGTACTGAGAGTGTGAGTTTAAACAGTACTGAGAGAGTGTGAGTTTAAACAGTACTGAGAGTGTGAGTTTAAACAGTACTGAGAGTGTGAGTTTAAACAGTACTGAGAGTGTGAGTATAAACAGTACTGAGAGTGTGAGTTTAAACAGTACTGAGAGTGTGAGTTTAAACAGTACTGAGAGTGTGAGTATAAACAGTACTGAGAGTGTGAGTTTAAACAGTACTGAGAGTGTGAGTATAAACAGTACTGAGGGAGTGTGAGTTTAAACAGTACTGAGAGTGTGAGTTTAAACAGTACTGAGAGTGTGAGTTTAAACAGTACTGAGAGTGTGAGTTTAAACAGTACTGAGAGTGTGAGTATAAACAGTACTGAGGGAGTGTGAGTTTAAACAGCACTGAGTGAGTTTAAACAGCACTGAGAGTGTGAGTTTAAATAGTACTGAGAGTGTGAGTATAAATAGTACTGAGAGTGTGAGTTTAAATAGTACTGAGAGTGTGAGTTTAAACAGTACCGAGAGTGTGAGTTTAAACAGTACTGAGAGTGTGAGTTTAAACAGTACTGAGAGTGTGAGTTTAAATAGTACTGAGAGTGTGAGTTTAAACAGTACTGAGTGAGTTTAAACAGCACTGAGAGTGTGAGTTTAAATAGTACTGAGAGTGTGAGTATAAACAGTACTGAGAGTGTGAGTTTAAATAGTACTGAGAGTGTGAGTATAAATAGTACTGAGAGTGTGAGTTTAAATAGTACTGAGAGTGTGAGTTTAAACAGCACTGAGTGAGTTTAAACAGCACTGAGAGTGTGAGTTTAAATAGTACTGAGAGTGTGAGTATAAACAGTACTGAGAGTGTGAGTTTAAATAGTACTGAGAGTGTGAGTATAAATAGTACTGAGAGTGTGAGTTTAAATAGTACTGAGAGTGTGAGTTTAAACAGTACCGAGAGTGTGAGTTTAAACAGTACTGAGAGTGTGAGTTTAAACAGTACTGAGAGTGTGAGTTTAAATAGTACTGAGAGTGTGAGTTTAAACAGTACTGAGGGAGTGTGAGTTTAAACAGTACTGAGAGTGTGAGTTTAAATAGTACTGAGAGTGTGAGTATAAATAGTACTGAGAGTGTGAGTATAAATAGTACTGAGAGTGTGAGTATAAACAGTACTGAGAGTGTGAGTATAAACAGCACTGAGAGTGTGAGTATAAACAGTACCGAGAGTGTGAGTTTAAACAGTACTGAGAGTGTGAGTTTAAACAGTACTGAGAGTGTGAGTTTAAACAGTACTGAGAGTGTGAGTTTAAAGACAGAACAAGATGTTTCTTAATTCCCTTAACGGGGGGGGGGGGGCTTAGAATGGGCAGCAACCCAAACAGGTGTGCTCTGACTACCCAGCTCAAATTATACTACTTCTAGCACTGTTGTAATTTTAAACCATCCATCATGAGTCACACATCACATTAAAATGAATATTTACTGTACGGGAGTAGTTACTATTGTTTTTGTTAGGTTATTCCACTAAAGTGGAAATCAACTCCCCTAATTAACTGATACTTGTTGTTTGCAATTTTATCAAGGAGGTGTAAGAACACACCATTAACTAAATATATAAAACCACTGTATAATGGAAAAGACCCTTTGTATTTTTATTGGTTATTAAAGAAGACACAATATTGACTGTTCCTGGGTATGTATGCACTGGATGACCAAAATCAGTTACATAATTTTCTGTTGACTGCCTTCAGTCCAGGCAGCAAGTATCTACACCAGCTCTTCTTGGAAGTACTTTGTATTTGTCTTGATTGATGCTGTATGGATGTTTTGTATGACTACTTTATATACTAGGGCTGGCCTGTCCAGTTCCTTGAAATCTACCATCCTGTAGGTTATCATTTCAACCCTAATTTGGCCACCCTGATTCTGCTAATTAGCAGCTCAATGAGATCACTTGCAGTGCATGAGGTGTGCTTTGTTAGGTTTTGAGTGAATACCTACAGGGCAGTAGATCTCTAAGAACAGGATTGGGCAGCCCTGCTGTATGTATGCTATTGGTAGAAAGGAGCGCAATGATTTTTGGTGTCTACCAGATTTTCATGCTTGAGACTGTCACTTTCCCTTCAATCCCATGCGGCCTGTAGACCAAACAGTCTTAACCCGCAGTGGTCAACTGTATCTGACATGCAGCCCTCAAATAGTGCATACTCGCTCTGATTTTTCCCATCAGTCCTTAAATACTGCATACTCTGCATTTTCCCATCATGCCCTCACACCCTGCATACTCTCTCTCTGCTTTTTCCCATCAGCCCTCACACCCTGCATACTCTCTCTGCTTTTTCCCATCAGCCCTCACACTCTGCATACTCTCTCTGTCTGCTTTTTTCCCAGCATGCCCCAGTGCTGGTTTTACTCACTCACTTCGCTGGCCTTAAACCAAATTGGAAAAGGTTCGCGTCTGCCTCTCGCAAGCGAACCACTCCTCAAACCGCAGGGGTTTCGGGGCTCGGGGTCGTTCCTCACTGCGTAATTAAGGGAAGAGGCGTGCGTTCCCTCCCCCAGAAACGTGAACACGGCGTTCCGCAACACTCAGAGGAAACCGCTCAAACTTGCGGCCTCAGCCCGTACTCAGCCAGAGGTCTCCAACCTGTCCTGTTTGCTTTTCGCGGCTGACAGTCACAGAGGAATGTACGACTGATGAGAGCTAATGTGTCTTTGCTGTCTTTGTGGGGTTTCTTTTTCCCAGAGATGTCTGCATAATGGTTTCCAATCTGCCTGAGTCTTAGCGTCGCGGTTTGTTTATCTTGCAGGTGTATTTGTGTTATTTGGCCGTCACGTCTCAGATTTGCTCCCGGAGTGCCTGTGCGCGTTGCGTTGTGGTGTCAGTGCTAAGGACAGCGTGTTCTCAGAGGGAGATGAAAGGCTTTGACAGGATACTCCACGCTGTTTTCCTTGGAGATGCATGCTACGGAGATGTTTTGACACCGCGGGTGCTGGAGGGTCCTGCAGCTGGGTGTGAAGCGTTAGCTTGTGTTGGAGTTGGCCTGTTTGTTGTTGAGTAAGGTATGATATGAGTTAATGAGTTGCTGCCAGGCCTCTGTGCGTAAGATGCTGTCCGTGAGAGCAAACCACTGGAGAAGCCAATCAACGCTCTGTCTGCAGCGGCCTGCGGGAGCCAATGAAATTACAGTGTCACAGCCTGTCAGATTGGGAACTGTGTGTGTGTGTGTGTGTGTGTGTGTGTGTGCGTGTGTGTGTGTGTGCATCAGTGCTCTAACAGCCGCTTGTCACAGAAATGGCTGTATTTACCTAACTGTTATAAAGACACATCAACATATCTGCTCTGTTGTCGGTCTGCACCATAGAGAAACATCACGAGGCATGAAATCCTGCACACTGGCAGGCACACTGCTGAGGTGAGGGCTCCCTCGACACTGCCTGGCTACGGGGTCCCTCGACACAGTTCCAAACCATGAAACACTTTTTTCACATGGTGACAGAAACAAAATGTAATATTGTTATGTGCTGTAGACACAAATCAAATACAGTACATTATGTGACCAAAAGTGTCTGGACGCCCCTTGGTCTGGGGCTGTTTTTCATGGTTGGAGCTAGGCCCCATAGTTCCAGTGAAGGCAAATCTTCAGCGTACAATCACATTCTAGATGACTCTGCACTTCTCCAACAGTTTGGGGAAGACCCTTTCCTGTTTCAGCATGACAGTGCCCCCGAGCACACAGCGAGATTCATATAGAAATGGTTTTGTAGTGAACAGTGTGGAAGAAGTTGACCTGCCTGCACAGAGCCCTGACCTCAACCCCATCAAACACCTTTGGGATCAATTGGAAGGCTAACTGCGAGACAGGCCCAATCGCTCAATTAGCACCGGTTCTCCAGGGGTACTGTGTCACCAAAAAGTCGTGTTCCTGACACTTCTACTGAGGGGACAATGACTTGCAACTGCCAGGCTAGCTCGAACAACATTTACTGTTTTATTTAGTAGTGAGCTCCATAATTCTGACAGTGAATTCTGAAGTGTACATAAGCATCTGGAAGCATCTGCAACATTATTATTATTATTATTATTATTATTACATCATGTTAAACTTGCATCATGCTAAAAATGTATAGTGGCCTCCAGAGATTGGAAGATAAAATTTCCTTTGAAAGAGCGTGCAAGCATGTGCGCATGTTTTTGAGCACGCCTTCCAAAAGTCCCCGTTATGAGGGGAGGGCCCCTATTCCACCGCACCAGAGGGCCCACAAAACTCACAGCGCTAACGGTTAGCGAGAGCATCCGGTCCAACGCCGCTTCCAGAGTTCCCATCCAGCCATGGCTGAAAAGCATCCCCTACGCGGCCAGCAACTCCTCCGATAACGATTAAAAAGTCAGGACTCATTTTGATAAACTCACTCAACATTGGAGAACATTTTGAAAACCGTATGGGCTGATAGCAGTGTAGAATAGCACAGGTTTTTTCTGGAGATTTCCATATTTTCTGTATGTGGATCAAGATTAAGATGCAGCAGGCTCTCAAGCTCGTTAGTATAGTCCCATGCTAATCCTGACTGCGATGTGCTTTAGATGCCCCCTATAGGATACTAGAGTTGTCTACTTCCTAAACCTGCTGCTGACTAGATTTTACTAGAGACTGGAAAATAGTGTTCACAACTCTTTATAGCCTACAGTACTCCATCCACATCTTCCACCACACATCTGCAACTGGCCAGCACTTTTACAAAGAACTCACATAAAAACTATGTTTTGTTGCATTGAACGCAAATACTAAAAAGGCTATATATGTTATTGCGTGAAACTCCAATATTGATGTCCTTGGCTAAATCTTTCTTTCCATTAAATTGGTATTTTAAAAAGTACACCACTTGATGCTCAGATTTAATTTGGATTTCACCCCATTATTAATTTAAATGACTGGCTAACTCAAAATTTACTAACTCAAAAATTTTTAAGGACACCACTGTCATTTCAGAGAAAATTATTTTCTAAATTAATCCTACCCAAGCAGGATTAATCGAGTACCTGATGTGTACTGATGAGTGAATAATTACAGTGAGCTCCATAATGTTTGGGACATGCATATTTTTTCTTGCTTTGCCTCTCTACTATGCAATATTGCATTAGTAAACAAACAATTCACATGTGATCAAAGAGCACATTCTCAACTTTTATTTATTTTGTTTGAGGTCTGTGACCCAGAAACAGCACCAGGTGCTGAGCATCTTCTCTAATGGTGCTCTTCAGCTCCTGCATATTTCGGGGTCTAGTTGCCTTATGATTTCTCTTCGGTATAAGAAATACATGTTCAGTTGGGTTCAGATTGGGTGACTGCCTTGGACAATCAAGAATTTTCCAGTATTTGGCTTTGAAAAACTCCTTTTTTGCTTTAACAGTATGTTTGGGATCATTGTCTTGCAGTAGGATGAAGTGCTGTTTAATGTTTTAATGGAGACATTTTCTTGAACTTGAGCCGATAAGATGCTTCTACACACTTCAGAATTTATTCTGCTGCTGCTATTAGCAGTTACATCATCAATGAAGACAAGCGAGCCAGTACGTGCCCAGACCATAACACCCCCACCACCATGTTTCACAGAGATGGGGAGATGCATTGGGACTTGAGCAGTTCCTTTTGGCCTCCACACTTTGAAGGCAATTGAACACACCAGACACATCAGAAACACCTGTGAAGCCATTTGTCCCAAACATTATGGTGCCCTGAAATCCCCACTGTATGTATAAAAAGTGCTGTAATTTCTACATGGTGAAACAAAATGTATAAAAATAAATGCTGAGAATATGCATTTTGTTCAGAGCCAAATGAAGAAAAAAAATGCGTTCGTCCCAAACATTATGGAGCTCAGTGTTCAGTCAAACAGTATTAACTATAGAAATGAATGTGCAGATAGATCTGTCTTCTGACCAGATTATCTCATTATCAGTTTCATATGCTATTCTAATGCCAATAGAGAGGCAAATAATTTTGGTGATCACAATATTTACGTTAGATATTGCATTAGGACTCAAATTATTCATTTTGAAATATAACATTTAGGATGCAAAAACATTAACATAAACATTAATCTTGTAACCGTTTATGTTGATGAAAGTTTAGCAAGCATACGTACATTCTAAAGTGGTTTTAAGGCAGAAGTTTTGTTTATATGGGCTCTGTAATTATTACAATCACAGATATTTCAGGAATTTAAAGAAAAACAACTCCACATGAAATATTAAAGAATTTCCATTCTTTGCTTTCACCGTGACAGAGGCAGCACAGAAGCGGTGCTTACGCCTTTAAATCCGCGAACTCTGCTCAGGTGCACGCGCCCGACGGCGGGGGGGGGGGGAACGTAAACAGGGAACCTCTGGACCGGCGGGAGCCTTGCTGGGGATCAGCTGATTCGGAAGTCCGATTGCACGCCGCATTCAGGGCCTTCCTGAACTTAGTGTGCAGCCAATCCTGGGCGCGGCGCCTTCGGAAAACGGCGGTAACAGCGCAGCTGTGCGCTTAATGCCGGAGGCGTGCGGCCCCGCCGGCCCCGCCGGCCCCCCCGCCCCCCCCCGGCGGGTAATCCCGGCCGCCGCGGCTGTGCGGATGCCGCCGGTGCTGTTAAGACTAGTGTTAATCGCGATCTCCCATGCGCGCATTTTTTTTAGCGGTTTCCAGCTGTGCTGATTCTCCTGGGTTTTGTGGTAAACGGTAAACGGACTGCATTTATACAGCGCTTCTTATCCGAAGCGCTTTACAATTGATGCCTCGCATTCACCAGAGCAGTTAGGGGTCTGGTGCCTTGCTCAAGGACACTTCGACACGCCCAGGACGGGGATCGAACTGGCAACCCTTCGACTGCCAGACCACCGCTCTTACCTCCTGAGCTATGTCGCCCCTGGATTCATTAAGGGGACGAAAAGGCGCGTTACGTCGTCCGTAGAGACCAACGGCTAAACGACGAAGCCTTTGATCATCATGATTGATTGATTGATTGATTGATTTGATTGATGGTCACGCGCCCGTCAGTTGGTTTTGAGGCATCGAGCGGCGCACGGAACCTCGCCGTTCGCGGAGCGTTCGCGCCGGGCCGGGTCCCCTCAGGACACGAGCGGAACGCGGGGCGCTCCGTGTCCCGGACGCCCCGCACTGGAATTTCTGGTGTTGGGAAACGGCCGTCCTGTGCACGGGCTGAAACAGTGTTTTAAAAGGCTGTAATTCCATGGGGGGAGTGAGGGGGAGGGGGGGACGGGTGGTCCCTCTTGCTTAATGCGGGGTGACAGGCTAGTCCAGTGGGGCGATAGAGCGGAGGATGGGAAGTACCACCCTAACCCCCCCCCCAACCAAATTAACCCCCCCCCCTCCCCCCCCGTTTCAGATTTAACAAAAATGCAGCAACTGTACTTTCACGCATTACTGAAAGTAAACACATATAAGTGCTCGATAAAAGAAAATAACAGTGCTAAGACCAGGACTAAATCAACAGTGGTCCTGAACTTTTAATTCTGCAAAAATGGGCAAGTTTTTGCATGCTTAGCTGTTGGACTGGTGATCGCTGACCCCCTCAAACTGTGTTTGTAAATAAGAAATGAAAAATTGATAAAATGTTTGTGAAATCCTGGCCTACCACACTGCTCGTAGGGACACTACATTTCCCTGAGCTTGGAAAATATCTACCGTAACCTTTGTCCCAAAAATAGCCAAGCAGCTTAAAGGCATCACCATCGCAGTTACCGGACATAAGGTCTTCCTTCTATTTTCATAAAGTGTTCTGAACATATAACCCAGGCTGTTGTAATAACTCAAGTTTCTTTCAGGTCAGTTTCACTTTGTTCACAGTGGAAAAAGAGGTCTGTGATGTGCTGGTTACAATATTGCACAAGATTTATGAGTGTTAGGACAAACGCAGACCAAAGGTTGGAATGCTGTTTATAGACCTCATCACCTCTAACGCTGCTCAACGCTGCACAGTATGACCTAGCATCTCCAGCACATAAAACTTAACTCTTCTGTGTCTCTGTGACTTCACGGGATATTTCTTCCCTATACATACAAATGCACACACACACACACGGATGCATGCACGCACACACACGCACGGACGCACGCACACACAGACGCACTCACGTACACACACATACGGACGCACGCACGCACATACACACACATGCGCATACACACATGCACACACACACAGATGCATGCATGCACACAGACATATGCACGCACATGCACACACTCATGCACATACACAAATGCACACACACTGCAGAAATATAAACTGTGAACTAAGTATAAACTACACTGGCTATTGCATTTTGTTTTTTGCACAGTTGCAAAAGCTACTAAGCTCCTTCATGGCTAAACTAAGGGTTTCAAAGTTCTTTCAAAAATAACGCAGGCTATTGTCAAAGCAAAAATCTAATTTTATCCAAGACACACCAACCACTTTAATGCAAATATTTTAGAGGGACACCACAGATGTGATCTGCCTGTTCGTACATACGCGCACACACTTCCACCTCTGTGTGTCTACAAGGGTGAACACAGAAGTGCGATGGAAACGTACTGTATTATTTTTGTATAATTATAGTATTGTGCATATCGGTTAATAATTGCACACATACTGTGTTCGGTGACGCTGAGTGATTGTTTCCTTTCTGAAACTCTGGATACCCCGGGGCACACAGAAGTACAGAGGGTCAGCCCGGCGCGCGCTGTTCTGGCCGGAGACGCGAGCGTCCGATTGGCTCTCGGCGAGAGGTGCCTTTCACGGAAACGGTCGCCACGGCGGCGAATCGGGCACGCCGCGGTACTCGGTTCACAGCGAGTGATGCTCCAGAGAGAGGGTCGCCGGGGGCAACCAGCCCTGGCACAGCAACCAGAAGATTACAAGTGAGGGAAGGAGCAGATGGGGGGGGAGGGGGGGGGGGGGTAGGGTAGGGGGGCGTGTGAAGTGGGGTTGTTTTTCTTTTCCTTTTTTTCTTGCAGAATGTGTGTCCATGTTTGCGGTTTGTGCACCGTATGAGTCACGTTGTGCGTCCCCAGAAACACTGTGTGCCTGTGTGCGGGAGCATGCTGGGCCTTTGTGCCCAGGCCCGCCGGAGGGAGGGGGTGGGGGGGTGGGGGGGCGCTCGCCTGCTGCCAGCGGGGCATTGCGGGGTCCTGTCCCGCTGGGCCATTGTCCCCACAGGGCCAGGCAAGGTTTTTGGGCCGGCCGTGGGGGGCGCGGTCCGACATGAGCACATCAGGTCCCCAGAAGCGCAAAACAAGAATGCGCGCACACACACACACGCACACGCACACACACCCACACTCACACTCACACACACACACACACACACACACTCTAACAAACACACACACACTCACACACACTCACACGCACATACACACACACACACTCACATGCAAATACACACACGCACGCACACACACACTCACATGCACACTCACTCACATACACTCACTCACACACACACTCACACGCACATACACACACGCACATACACACACACTCACACACCACGCATACACACACACACTCACATGCAAATACACACACGCACGCACACACAACACACGCACACACGCACACACGCACACACACACAACACACACCACACACACCACACACCACACACACTTACACACACCACAACACCACACTGCAACACCACACACACACACACACACCCACACACCACACCACACAGCACACCACACACACCACACAACCACGCACACACTCAACACACACACACACACACTCACACCACACTCACACACACACTACCCAACACACACACCACATCCTCACACACACACACACACACACACGCACACACTCACATACACGCACACACACACGCACACGCACACACTCACACACGCACGCATGCACGCACATACACACGCACACACCCAATGGCCAGTGCGCTGGCACGGCGGCGGGGCTATCGTCACGGCGATCGCAGGCCTGTCAGGCGGCGCGCATCACGGAGCGGGAGAACCTGTCAGCCGCGAGCAGCGAAAGATGGAGGCCGCAGCCAGGGGTAGTCTCTCTGAGACCGCTCTGAGCATTGCACAAATACGTTTTATTCAGGAGGATGGCTGTACATGGCAAAGACCCGCAGTTAAAAACAGAGATACTCGTATGATAGGACTGTTTTAGGTCACATCCGTTCACTGTAAACTGCACTCAAGGGTTGTTTAGACGTTAATGTTAACACGATGTTCTGATACTTTGTTGGCAGTCAAAAAACATACATCTGTGTGCGCGGGCCGTATGGTAAGTAACACTTTCAGTCTGGCTGTGAGGGGAAGCAGCTCGTTATTATGCTCTGAAACACTGAATTTATGCATGCGGTGTATGCTCGCACCAGCACTTCTTTCATTTGTCCTAGTTTTAGAAGCACGGGATGTTGGAACCGAACAGGTGAAAAATCCAGGTGAGCTTGCTCCTCCTCAGCTGGTAAAGATGGGGCATAGGCGGGGGGGGGCGGGGCATAGGCAGGGAGGAGGTGTGGTGTTTAGCAGGTTGGGGGCGGGGCATAGGCAGGGAGGAGGTGTGGTGTTTAGCAGGTTGGGGGCGGGGCATAGGCAGGGAGGAGGTGTGGTGTTTAGCAGGTTGGGGGCGGGGCATAGGCAGGGAGGAGGTGTGGTGTTTAGCAGGTTGGGGCGGGGCATAGGCAGGGAGGAGGTGGGTGTTTAGCAGGCTGGGGGCGGGGCATAGGAGGAGGAGGGTGGTGCAGTGGGCGGGCATAGGCAGGAGGAGGTGCGTGTTGCAGCAGTTGGGGCGGCATTAGGCAGGGGAGGTTTGGTGTTTGAGCAAGTTGGGGCGCGGCATAAGCAGGAGGAGGTGTCTTTAGCAGGTGGGGGCGGGCATGGCAGGAGATGTGGTGTTTGCGTTGGGTGGGGCATAGGCAGGGAGGAGGTGTGGTTTTTAGCAGGTTGGGGGCGGGGCATAGGCAGGGAGGAGGTGTGGTGTTTAGCAGGTTGGGGGCGGGGCATAGGCAGGGAGGAGGTGTGGTGTTTAGCAGGCTGGGGGCGGGGCATAGTGACAGTGCAACCTGGCACAGAACTGGAGCTGCCAGTGTGCCCGCACCTTGGCAGATTACTGGCAGGTGCCAGCCTTTGTGTCTCTGCCAGCCCAAACCATGCCAGCTATATACAGGACAAGAGTCTCTGCAGACTGAAACCAGATGACAACAATCCCTCCATTCTTCTCTTCAAATACCTGCCCGGCCTCCGGTTTCCAGAACCGCCTTGTAGTGCCGCACAAAAACAGCCCCCCTCCCCCTTCCACCCTGCCCCCCCCCCCCCCATCCCCCACCCCGGATCTTTTTTCTGGACCAAGCTTCAGAAAGATGATCCTGCAATTTTTCAATGACAATATATTTTATTGAAACAAAAAGGAGCTTGCATTGTGACTGCTTGTTATCTGATGACACAGTGTGATCATAACCAGTAATTATCATTCCTCTTTTGCGCATAAGTATTCCAAAAACTAGATTTATAACAAAATCATAACTTGGCAGAATCTTTTTTTTAGTTGGCCCAGGTCAATCCTGGTTTAGGAATTTGCTGCAGTGTTCAACCCAATGATAATAACTACAATCCATATAATGTACATGTACTTGAAAAATACTTAGGTCAAAGAAATCACTGATTTATGAGCACATCAGTGCCGTTTCAAAAAACATGCACTGAAGACTAAAAGGTCTATAGGATGAAGCTTGTTGGCTTTAGAAAAAAACTGGCAATGAGCGCATTCATCAAAATGTAAAAAGAAATCATTTTGAAATCTTCAATAAAATAAAAAGCACTTATGCCTCAGAATGTAGCACAGATGAACCATAGTTCTTTAGTGGACTCCCCGTATCAAGTGTAGACAGAAAACTTGCTTTTGTTCTAGGAAAAGCAAAGGTCAGAACAGGTGTGTGGACCAAACACTCACTACAAGTCACGACAATGAGTGATTAATCGTGGTGACAGAACACCAGGTACCGGAACGCTGATAAAATGCTTTAGGTGTTCTGAATGTGAGCTCCGAGTGGGCCTTATGTAACGTGGGAACTCGAGGACGTTTCCCCGCACGCTCCTAACACACCTCCACAGTTCAGCGGGTTCACTCTCGCCAAGCGGAGTTTTTAAAAATGCATTCCGTATTCATTATTCATTCTAAAAAACCCGGTCGCGGAGAACAAAATTTGGCCAACAGATACTACCCTGAAACGTGGAGCGGCTGAGCTTCGGATTCCCCAGTCAAACGGCTAAGATCGAGTTCCGTTGAGATATGATGCAGCGTGTGAGCAGCCTACCCGTATTTAATGCTTTGAGCAGATGGGTCCAGCAGTTAGCTACTGGCATATCACCAGGACATGTTTTATATGTGCGTAACTGGCATTGGCTCAATCGTCCCCTGACCACAATGTGACCTTGAACCGTCTCCTGTTCCCATTGGGTAATTAAAATCCTTCCCCGCCGTCCTCAGCCGAATCGGCTTTGCAGTTCTTGGATGGAACACTCTGTATAAATGAGAGTCGTGTATCACTATCATTCTGGGCCACCTCTCCTGGGAAATTTCAGGGGAAAGAACATTAATCGCCTGTCTTTTGTTTCAAGGAGATTTTCGTACCGGTGTTAGTTTAGCGGCGCTTCGGTGAAAGTCGGCCGTCGGACGAGAGACTGCGAGACCCCTGGCAGACGAGCCGAGTCAGACGTGACACGCCTCCTCCGTTTGAGCCGCGGGCCAGGAATAAGACAGCGCAGAAAAGGAGCGCGGAACTAGCGGGAACAGTTTGTTTCAGTTTCGCAGGAGCTGCGATGGAGCTAGTGTTGCGGTGCATTGTGGGCCTGTGCAGCTCGGCGATTCGGCCCATCGTGTCTACGGAACTGCGCAGGCGTCTGACGCCACGAGCTGCACTCAGCTGCGCAGGAAAGGAAGAGGACAAACTGCTTAATTAGCAACAAACGCCGCGCCGCGTTTCCACCAAAAGTACCCGGAACTTTTAGTCCCCGGAACTACTTTTCAAGGAACTAAAAGGTTCCTTCAGCCCATGGTTGTCTGCGTTTCCACCGCGGTCTAAAGTCCCGCGAAGATTAGGCAAATTAGCCCACTGACGTATGAAAAAGCGACGTTGTCGTCGGTCCATCTGTCCTATGATTTCTTCTGTAACCCCATACTACCACCGAAGTAGCCTACATTATTTTCTAATAACCGGGACAGCCCGGAGGGGTTTATTCCACTTATATACAACGGGCTACCAACAATGACTGTATATGGTTACTTTTGTATTTATTGATTTTTATCGATTTAATCACCTGGAATTGAAATATTCTTCTGCAGCCGTTTGGGCATATTTTACCGTTGTCAAGCAAAACTGTCGTTGGTAGTTGAACTTGGACCGTTGTTATGCAACAAATAGGATATAACAGGCCAATAGTCAGATTGTAACTGTGTTATATATCCTCTCAAACACATTCATTATGTTTTTATGCGAACATTCACTTTCATGTCTTGACATCCGAGGCGACAGAATGCATTCACATTTCCAATATAACTGGCAACAACAGCAGAAAACATGCACACGTTGTAAACAATTTGCTGTTTGATTACTTTCTCATCGTCAATTCCATATAGGCTAATCGCAAAATGACAAGAATAGAACGAAAACTCAGAAAAATTAAATTAGCAGTGGTACAGCCACCGTTTGCTTTCCTTCGAAGTTACTGCTAGCCGAGCAGCGAAGTGTGCCCCCCAGATGCGAACCATGCACCATAAATTAGTCCATAGTCTTCCTGGTCTTTTTGTGGAATTGCAGAATGGCAGAGTAAAATTACAGCAGTCTGAAAAAGCTAAAGGGACGATTACTAGAATTAACCTGTTATTTTACCCTGACAAAAAGTGCGGAAGGTGATTTCCAGTTTGCTTTTACTGTATCACCAATGTGAATTACGCAGAACTACCGAATACCTCACATAACTGTATCAAACGTTTTGAGTCAATTACAACGGGCTAACAAAGAAAATCCGGAAGAAAATATTCAGCAACTGAATTAATACGTTTGAATATTTTGGTACGTAATATGCTGTCCCAGCACGAATGCTTAGCATTTTATAAAACAAATACTAAAGCAAGAAAAGAACAGAAGAGCACACGTTATAATTCCAAGACGTTGGCAGGCTATAACAAAAACTAGGCTACTGCGCCGCATAACATACAAGTTTGATTTGAAGTTATTATGAAAATAAATCGGTTTGCGGCTGCATATTTTTAAACATGGCGGTTGAAATAAAACAAATAACACTGCAAGTAGTCGACCAATCAGAAATGTTCAGCGCTTGCGCCCCACCCCAAAGGTTCCGGTACTTTTGGAAAGTACTACCCCCCGAGCAGGAACTTTTTTGGGTGTAAAATAAAGCCCCCGGAACTAAATTTAGACCCTAGTTCCTGCGGTGGAAACGCACTGAGTTCCTCAAAAGGTTCCTAGTTCCGGGGTAAAGTTCCTCCGGTGGAAACGCGGCTTAACTCTGTCTTCACTCAAACAAAGGGAGAGAGAACACATTGTTACTCATGATGTCACAAGAGAAGTTCAAGGCCTAAATTCAGTCCATGTCCGCCCTTCCCGCTGACTCATGGATTGTTTCTTCACGAATGCAGTTTCGCGAGCTCGAAGATGGGCAACATTAAGTTGTCAGAGTGTATTTGTGAAAAAGCTTTAATGAGCTGATGTTACAGACAAATGCTGATTGAATCCAGGCCTGTGTTGTGAAGCCTCAAGGACTGGGATGATATGTTCCTTCATCTCTTCAGTGATGTGAAATAAATCTCCTGCCATAGCTTTAGCGCTTGGAAGGTTATTATCTCATCACGGAAAATCAGATATTGATGAGCCCAGAATGAATTCAGTGGCAAACCCAGAATGGAAATGCAGCGGTATTTATGAGAGTCCATCTGGTTCCATAAAAAAAAAGGCAATATGTGGAGGAATCGCAGAGTGCTAACTCCCCTTTTTTGGACGTCCTGTCATAAAACATCATCCCCTGTTAACAGCAATCATTTCTGATGAAGTCATGACACAAATGCAAAGATGGTTACATCTGGTGCAAGATATTTTCTGAATAAGTGAGATCTTCCTGGGCAGCGTTGAGTAGCGTTAAATCTATGCGTGACTCAGAGTGTTTAATTGCTGTTGTTGGCACAGCCAGAGGGTTAGTGGGTGGGTGGCTAACACACACCCAGGGAGAAGAAAAAGAAAAAAAAAAAAAAGGTCAGTTTTCGGGTCTTGTGAGACGTCAGCTCCGAGAAAGTGACTGGCTTCCAGTCCGATTTCCTGCGTGTTTTTTCACAGGACCTGCGTCTTTCCCGGCGGTGGGAACAGAAAAGCGGCCTGTTGTTCTCAGGCAGAGAGGTGTGCTCTTCTGAGAGGCCGGAACGCGCGCCAGCCCCCGTCCCGCAGGACACCAGCGCCGTTTGAAACGCAACGAAAACGTCCGACGCTTTTAAAACAACACGCGCGGAATTAACCCCGCCGAAGCACAAACATCTCCGAGAGAGTTCAACCTGGGCGAAAAAAGATCGGCACAAACAGAAGGCCTGAGAGGAGCCTCTCTCAGGAAGACGCTTAAACAGAGCTGGCTCCATCGGTAAATAAGACGGACCTGGAGCGGACGGGCTCGCATAAACTGTTTAGATGCTAAGATGGCGCTCGGTTCCCTGCGATTCGCTGACGTTGTGCCAGCGCGTATTAACGTTAAAGCGGCACAGCCCGCCGGCATTCGTTTGCCCTTGTAATTTGAATACCCGCGAAAAAGGACGCGTGTCAAATCTGGGTCAGTATGACGCACCGCAATAATGAAGGTCCGCTGAGATTCGCCGAAGTGTCGCGTTTGACGAATGACTCGCCGTTGGGTTGTATCAAAACAACACCTCCGCCATCGACCTCAGATTGACCGAAAAGGCAAAACGAGGTTACTCACGGAAAAATAATCATCTGTTTAATGGGCCCTTGTTTTAATAAAGAGGCCGCCATCAGCACTGTTGATGTTATTCATGCAGTAGAGGCCTGGCCACAGATCACAGTCTGCTGCTCCATCAGATCTTTATGTCCTGGATATAAACCGCAGACTGAGGGAGGGAGACAGCTGGGTAGAGCTGGAGATTATTCATCAGCTCACCCCACATGAACACCAGCCCATCTCCTAGGAGATCTGCCTTTACAGACAATGTTCATTCGCCGATTTTATTTCCGTTATTTTATTTGGTGTGTGTCTGTTAAAATGGAGGAAGGGTCTCAGAGAAACCGGACTACAACTCCCAGAATTTCCAGCTGCACCTGTGTGTCATGCCTAGAGCTGAACCAGGGAACTGGAGCCTAGAGACATGTGGACAGAAGGATTGGCTGGGAAGCACTGCCGCTTAGCCCATATATTAACTACATTTCTAACCTCCTACCAGGCTGGTTATAGTAGATACAACCTCTAGGTAAATAAGAAATAATACTAACCATGCAGGTTCCCTCTTTCCAGGCTGATTTGTCCCATTTTGATCAGTATTGGAAGGTTAGGCTCCAGTTCCAGTTCTTTGAGGCTGTAAAGCTTGTTATTTTAAAGTTTAGCACAGCCTCACAGGTCAGTAATTAGTTGAATATTGTATTGCAGGCTGATGCTTGTCGGATTTAGGTTGTGCGTACTACTATAACTAGCCTGGGAGGAGGTTAGAAAAGTAGTTAATCGCTATAGACCGCTAATCAGCCTATAAGCCATGGGTATTATTTGCTTCTCTAGCTTTACACAAGTGAATTAAACCAAGCTAGAACTGCCAGCTAGCCAGCCATTTAACTAACTAGCTAACTTGCTTGATAGCTTAGGCTTTGTGCTTGGCATCAAAGCTATCTAAAATAATTTCTGACCAATAAAAAAAAAGCAGTTGACAGACATGCAAAACAAATTTAAGAACAGAATTGCCTTTGCAGCAGTGTTACTATGAGCTAGCTGGCTAGCGGTTCACAGACAGATTTAAAAGCAGCCTTATCTTTGCAGTGGAGAAAACATGGTAGCTGGATATTTACCTGCGAGACTGAGCTCAGCTCAGCTGTCATATCTACGGAGGACGATGGGGGAATGTGATTGGCTGAAGCGGGGGGGGGAAGTCTTCCAGGCAGCAGCCTCAGAGTTGACTGTCACGTCAAAAACGCTCTACATTTCAGGGTGCGTCCCAATACTCAAAAATATGTATCTTCCTTTCCTCCACTACCACGTCCTCTCCTCCGTGACCCGGCAACCTATCTGCGTGTCCTCCCTCCCCTCCAGTGTCCCAATATTAGAGGAGAGGAGCAAAGCGACTTCAAACTCTGCTCCACCAGCGAAGGATACATCGATGTATGCTACCGCTGTAGTCTTTCCGTATTTCTAGGTGACATTATCGTGCTCACACCCACAGGGATTGAAAGGCCATCCCACAGAATCTGACACATAGGAGCGCTACGTGATACACGCTATCTTTTGGAGCAGGGCATGACACACATTGTGCTCTGCGAGTTCATATTCTAGTCTGCCTCTGGACTAATTATTGTGAATATTTTTCTGTGGGATTATTCCATTTTTGGGTGAATTTTTCCTTTAAGGAACAGTTGGATATTCTCCCCCTTCATAGTTTGTTGGTTTGCTTGTCATTTCGAAATTAACTTGGCAAACTATGTTTGTGAAGAAGAAAATAAATACTCTTATTTAATTGTGAGTCAGTTAAGAACAGTTGGTTGATTGAGGTGAGTGTCAATGATGGAAAGCAGAGTTGGTACCTAGGTTGATTACCAAGCCAGGTCAGTTTCTTCAGCTCTACAGTTATTGGCTGTAAACAAAGTTGCAAATACAATCAGGTCTCTACCAAGAACCCTTTTCCTTTTAAAAAAAAACTTTTATACTAAATTTAACTTGTTTTCTTCTTACAATAACCTGGACTATCTATTTCATTCATAAACATTCATGCAATTTCAGAGGTGTTTTTCCTAGGCATGTTTGCACATGGCTGGCAAGTGAACAGCATGGCTACATCTGAGGCAATGTCCACTGATTTCTTGCGAGTGAAATTTTACAACCGTCATTACTTTTGATTCTTCTCCTTTGCTCTGACCATTTCATGACAGGGTGAGTGGTACGTTTTCCTTTCAGCGCTCAGCTGCGTGCGCGATTCAGTGTCCGTGTCTGAAGGAACCTGTCACCGCACGTCCGGAGGAACCGCACGTGACGTTCCCCTCGCCGCGTTCCGCTTCGCTGCGTCCCAGTGCCAGCCTCACGGCCACGTCACGTGACTTAACGGAATGAGCCTCACCCCCCTCCCCCCGAATCAAGGTGCCTTGGTGGAGGTTGGGGGGGGAGGGGGGGAAGGGTCAAGCCCCCGTGACAGGATGGGTGCTCTTTTAAACAAAGACGCGAGGTTCGTAAGACCGCCGTCGCGCCCCCCCCCCCCGGCTCCTGTCGGTGCCTCCAGTTGAGCCGCGTAGAAAAAAGGCCTCTCGAGTTTCCTCACCTGCGTCTGCTCGGTCACATGACCCCAGGGGCCTGGGGAGGCCTGCGGTGCGTTACCGCGGAGACACGCCAACGCCCCGCCGCATTCAGCTCTCCGGCTGCCCGGGGCGGGCCAGGCGACACCCCGCTAAACTTGCAGAGAGAGAGAACAGAAAAGCGCTCCTATACTCTCCAGCACACTAAAGACGCCCTACTGAACCTGCAGAGAGAGAGAGGACAGAAAAGCGCTCCTATACTCTCCAGCACACTAAAGATGCCCTGTTAAACCTGCAGAGAGAGAGAGGACAGAAAAGCACTCCTATACTCTCCAGCACACTAAAGATGCCCTGCTAAACCTGCAGGAGAGAACAGAAAAGCGCTCCTATACTCTCCAGCACACTAAAGATGCCCTACTAAACCTGCAGAGAGAGAGAGAGCACAGAAAAGTGCTCCTATACTCTCCAGCACACTAAAGATGCCCTACTAAACCTGCAGAGAGAGAGAGAGAACAGAAAAGTGCTCCTATACTCTCCAGCACACTAAAGATGCCCTACTAAACCTGCAGAGAGAGAGAGAGAACAGAAAAGTGCTCCTATACTCTCCAGCACACTAAAGATGCCCTGCTAAACCTGCAGAGAGAGAGAGAGACAGAAAAGTGCTCCTATACTCTCCAGCACACTGAAGATGCCCTACTAAACCTGCAGAGAGAGAGAGAGAACAGAAAAGTGCTCCTATACTCTCCAGCACACTAAAGATGCCCTGCTAAACCTGCAGAGAGAGAGAGAGCACAGAAAAGTGCTCCTATACTCTCCAGCACACTAAAGATGCCCTACTAAACCTGCAGAGAGAGAGAGAGAACAGAAAAGTGCTCCTATACTCTCCAGCACACTAAAGATGCCCTACTAAACCTGCAGAGAGAGAGAGAGAACAGAAAAGTGCTCCTATACTCTCCAGCACACTAAAGATGCCCTATTAAACCTGCAGAGAGAGAGAGAGAACAGAAAAGCGCTCCTATACTCTCCAGCACACTACAGATGCCCTACTAAACCTGCAGAGAGAGGACAGAAAAGCGCTCCTATACTCTCCAGCACACTAAAGATGCCCTGCTAAACCTGCAGAGAGAGGACAGAAAAGTGCTCCTATACTCTCCAGCACACTGAAGATGCCCTACTAAACCTGCAGGAGAGAGAGAACAGAAAAGCGCTCCTATACTCTCCAGCACACTAAAGATGCCCTGCTAAACCTGCAGAGAGAGGACAGAAAAGTGCTCCTATACTCTCCAGCGCACTAAAGATGCCCAGCTAAACCTGCAGAGAGAGAGAGGACAGAAAAGTGCTCCTATACTCTCCAGCACACTAAAGATGCCCTGCTAAACCTGCAGAGAGAGAGAACAGAAAAGTGCTCCTATACTCTCCAGCACACTAAAGATGCCCTACTAAACCTGCAGGAGAGAACAGAAAAGCGCTCCCATACTCTCCAGCACACTAAAGATGCCCTGCTAAACCTGCAGAGAGAGAACAGAAAAGCGCTCCTATACTCTCCAGCACACTAAAGATGCCCTGCTAAACCTGCAGAGAGAGAACAGAAAAGCGCTCCTATACTCTCCAGCACACTAAAGATGCCCTGCTAAACCTGCAGAGAGAGAACAGAAAAGCACTCCTATACTCTCCAGCACACTAAAGATGCCCTGCTAAACCTGCAGAGAGAGAACAGAAAAGCACTCCTATACTCTCCAGCACACTAAAGATGCCCTGCTAAACCTGCAGAGAGAGAACAGAAAAGCACTCCTATACTCTCCAGCACACTAAAGATGCCCTGCTAAACCTGCAGAGAGAGAACAGAAAAGCACTCCTATACTCTCCAGCACACTAAAGATGCCCTGCTAAACCTGCAGAGAGAGAACAGAAAAGCACTCCTATACTCTCCAGCACACTAAAGATGCCCTGCTAAACCTGCAGAGAGAGAGAGAGCACAGAAAAGTGCTCCTATACTCTCCAGCACACTAAAGATGCCCTGCTAAACCTGCAGAGAGAGAACAGAAAAGCGCTCCTATACTCTCCAGCACACTAAAGATGCCCTGTTAAACCTGCAGGAGAGAGAGAACAGAAAAGCGCTCCTATACTCTCCAGCACACTAAAGATGCCCTGCTAAACCTGCAGGAGAGAGAGAACAGAAAAGCGCTCCTATACTCTCCAGCACACTAAAGATGCCCTGCTAAACCTGCAGAGAGAGAGGACAGAAAAGCGCTCCTATACTCTCCAGCACACTAAAGATGCCCTGCTGAACCTGC
Source organism: Anguilla rostrata (assembly GCF_018555375.3). NCBI lineage: Eukaryota > Metazoa > Chordata > Actinopteri > Anguilliformes > Anguillidae > Anguilla > Anguilla rostrata. The sequence continues at coordinate 3,193,579 of NC_057947.1, forward strand.
AGAGAGAGAGAGGACAGAAAAGCGCTCCTATACTCTCCAGCACACTAAAGATGCCCTGCTAAACCTGCAGGAGAGAGAACAGAAAAGCGCTCCTATACTCTCCAGCACACTAAAGATGCCCTGCTAAACCTGCAGAGAGAGAGGACAGAAAAGCGCTCCTATACTCTCCAGCACACTAAAGATGCCCTGCTAAACCTGCAGAGAGAGAGAACAGAAAAGCGCTCCTATACTCTCCAGCACACTAAAGATGCCCTACTAAACCTGCAGAGAGAGAGAGAACAGAAAAGCGCTCCTATACTCTCCAGCACACTAAAGATGCCCTGCTAAACCTGCAGAGAGAGAACAGAAAAGCGCTCCTATACTCTCCAGCACACTAAAGATGCCCTACTAAACCTGCAGGAGAGAGAACAGAAAAGCGCTCCTATACTCTCCAGCACACTAAAGATGCCCCGCTGAAAACAAAGCATGCTCTTATACTTTCACTTTTTTATTGACTTATTTTTATATATTAAGCCTTTAACCGGGGCCTTGTTCCACAAAGCAGGATTACTGAGTTAGCTGCGTAATTTAACCCTCCTGTTCTGTTCATTTTTTAGGTACAGCAAAAATGTTCCCGGGTGATATAAACATACAGGGGGGTTTTGCAAATACATGAAATGAACCATTTTCATTTAGAATGTTGATTACACTAATTAAGGCCAGTAGAAGAAGTTTCATACTGAAAAAATAATTTTAAGTATTTTTCCTAGATTTTCAAACTTTAAAAAGGGTCAATTTGACCCGCAACATAACAGGAGGGTTAAGCACAAATTACAAACCCTAAGATCTCTTTTTACTTGAGTCCATGTTCCAGATTTGGGTGGGGGGTTCTCAGTGCGGTCAGCGACTCATTCTGTAATCCCTCTTCGTGAAACAGTCCCCAGGTCACCTGAGAACTCAGCTATCTTTTGTAGTGATGACCTGAGGACTAGAAGTTGGTAGGAAGACAAGGGCTTGCGCAGCTGGTCAGATACAAGGGGCGATTAGGTGGACAGATGTACACGGCCAGCTTTTCTGTGGGAATTTGGCACAGCGGAGACTGTAAAACCATGCCGAAGGGAATTATAAATATGAAGCACTTCTGCTGAAACTTGCTCTAAATCTGAGCACTTTTTTTAGGGGTAAATACTCCACTGCAATTCAGGGCTTCGACGTAGATTATCAAGGTTTCTCCTGAAATAAATTCATACGCCAGTGCTTATGACATTTCTCAATTTAATAAAACTGGCCTGCAGTGCAATGCAGTAAAAATGCTTGTATTTTATTATCTCTGTCAGAATGGCGGTTAGCTGCTCTCAGGAAAAATGGATTAAACTGCCTGCAGTACATTGAAATAAAATATATTATATAAGAGGCTGTATGTATCCAATCGATGCACGGCAAGTTAGATTTAGTGATCTCTGAAGTTGCCAAACTGCGATTGTGAAGAAAAAAAAAATTATTCCTTTTAGCTGAGAGGAGAGTCAAAGTTAAGGACAAATGTGGATCAAATCTATATGGAAAAAATATGAGCAATACAGAATACACAAATTACTGCCACTTTTAGTGCCCAATCGCTATTTAAAAAGACATTTGCAGTGAAAATTATTTATCAAAATAGTTTCCAGAAAGTCCACATATTTTCAGTATATTGCGGTATTTTTCCAGAGGTTTTAAATAAAAAAAATTTGATTTCTTTATTCTTTGAATTCATGTCTATCCCTGCTGTAATCTCCATGCGATGAACCATACATTATAATCCAGAAAGGTTAAAGGGGGAAGCTTATGTGCAGAACGTGGTTGCAGTAAGAGATCACAGACAATATAAAAGTGAATTACTGCAGAACATTAAGCTTCATGCTGCCCCAAAAATAATAATAATAATAATTTTAATGGTCTGTTAAGTAATTAACATACTAAATCATTTATGTTCTGAAACTTCCACCAAGTACAGTGGGTTTTCAACTCTTGCTTGATCCAGAAAAATATGGTGCAATGTAAGACCAATTGTGAATGCTGATGTTTTCTTTGTAACCAGGAACTGAAAATATTGCAGCCCCTTTAATTCCGTAACTATGACAACAGAAAGGAAGGAAAAGAGGACACTGCACTCGCCCTGAAAAGTTTGTTTGTTTCTTTGCTGCCTTCTTTAATTCCAAAATAATATTCTGGATTCTGAAGCTGAGGTTTTCTGGCGTTTTCTGTCCATGTTTGGGTTGCATTAAATGTTACAGGTGGGCCTACTTCTGTGCAGAATCCAGGCTCTACTGGATTGCTCCGCACGAGCAAAAATATTTTGTTGCTCCAAATCGAACCATGACAAAGATATGTTTTTTCCCAGATATTTATTTTTATTAAAATGACTGCTCTTTATGCTCTGCCTCGTGTTTGCTCTTTCAACGATGGAGTACTATTGGAATGTTATTCATTTGCATGTTGAGGAACCTAGAAATCAATGATCACATCAAACGAAAGCAAGGGAGAAGGCCTTGTGCTGGTGGAGGACTCTTATGTGATTTCTATTCTATTGGTTACGGAATGTTAGAATTAGCACAGCTAATCTTTTATGATGGTGATCACCTTTGATCATTGGCGGGTCTTATCCAACTATACTGACGGTGTCAGTAAATGAGATATTTTAAAGGAAACACACACCTAATTGAAAAAAAAGAACATGTCATGCTCAGAAGATTTGTTACTGTTTTATATGAAACATAAGAAAGATCAGATGAAGTGCTCCAAAGCTCCTGCCAAGAGGTCCCGTCAGGGAGAATTCTCTCGCATTGCCGCTAGCCTTTCTAATAAGCTGCTGAATTAGAAATTAAACACCGTGTCCTTTTACTGCAGGTGGTTGAACCTCCTCATTCAGAGCTCTGTACATATAGACGTGTGCTTGAGTACACTCTGCATTGGTTGGTGAAGATGGTGTTTGACATGCAGTTACATTAATGGTGATGGTTATGTGCTTGTTTAAGCGTAAGGTTTCTGTTAAGGTTTTTTCTGCTTCATTCTGCAGCTGAAATCTATCCATGAAAAACATGCCAGCGTTCTGTCTTGTGATTGGCCAGAAAACCATTGAAATTGAAATAATAAGATAATGTGAGCTGAGGCACACCTGTTTCACTTGTGTGCGTGTGTGTGTGCATGTGTGTGTGTCTGTTTGTGTGTGTGTGTGTGTACGCACATGTATGTGTGTGTTTATACGTGTGTGTGTGTGTGTGTGTGTGTGTGCCTATGTGTGTGTTTGTGTGTATGCGTGTGTGTTTGTGTGCGTGTGTGTGCAATGCATGTCGGTGTGTCTGCATGTGTGCGTGCATGTGTGTGTGTCTGCATGTGTGTGTGCGTGTGTGTGTGTGTGACAGCGGTGTGAAACCACAAGGGCTCTCTTGGAAACTGGGAGACCAGAGTTTGAGCCTGGGGGGTGGGGGGGTGGGGGGTCATCTTGGGTTTTGGGCTGTGGGACAAGAAAGAGGAGGAAGTTCATGACCAGGCGGGTAGTCACTGCGCAGCACTGACATGATATCTGCAGATTCACTGTGGTGGGCGGAGCGTTAGACAGCAATCACAGCTGGGGGGGGTTCTGAAGACAGGGGGGTGACCTCTGAGAGAGTTCATTTCGCTGACATGTTGCAGCGAATCAGAATGCCTCTCCTAACATTGCCCTGCTTACCTGCAGGTTGCCAAGACGACAGAGGGTTTTGACTGACAGGCGTGGGGACCAAATACGACGAGCAACAAATCCTTTGGGCGAACAGCCCGGGCATTTTCTGGGGCGGGGCCAAATGGGTAGGAACTGTTTTTCTCTCCCTCGGTTTTTGAGGAGAAGGACCCCGTTGTTTGCGGGGCCCTGCCCTCGGCCCTTTCCCCACTCCTCCTTCGGCACATTTGGAGCGTCCTGTCATGACCGGCTCCCCTCAATGTTATTTACCCCCGGGACGCCAGGGGGGATGAGCCTTCTGACAAGGAGGCCTGCTGTGTGTGGGCTTTCCAGAATGTTCCACTGTTCCTCCATACTGCAAGTCCCAGGCACAAAGGCTGCGGATTAAAGGGGAACCACACAAGCACATGGAGAAGGGAATGTACTGATTTAGCATTGCCTGAGCGCTAAGCATGCTAGCCGATAGGCGCTATGCATGCTAGCCAGTAGGCACTGAGCATGCTAGCCAGTAGGCACTTATGCATGCTACCCAGTAGGCACTAAGCATGCTAGCCAGTAGGCACCATGCATGCTAGCCAGTAGGCACTTATGCATGCTAGCCAGTAGGCACCATGCATGCTAGCCAGTAGGCACTGAGCATGCTACCCAGTAGGCACTAAGCATGCTAGCCAGTAGGCACTATGCATGCTAGCCAGAAGGCACTAAGCATGCTAGCCAGTAGGCACTTATGCATGCTACCCAGTAGGCACTAAGCATGCTAGCCAGTAGGCACCATGCATGCTAGCCAGTAGGCACTGAGCATGCTACCCAGTAGGCACTAAGCATGCTAGCCAGTAGGCACTATGCATGCTAGCCAGAAGGCACTAAGCATGCTAGCCAGTAGACACTATGCATGCTAGCCAGTAGGCATTGAGCATGCTACCCAGTAGGCACTAAGCATGCTAGCCAGTAGGCACTGAGCATGCTAGCCAGTAGGCACTTATGCATGCTAGCCAGTAGGCACTTATGCATGCTAGCCAGTAGGCACCATGCATGCTAGCCAGTAGGCACTGAGCATGCTACCCAGTAGGCACTAAGCATGCTAGCCAGTAGGCACTATGCATGCTAGCCTGTAGGCACTAAGCATGCTGGCCAGTAGGCACTATGCATGCTAGCCAATAGGCACTGAGCATGCTCGCCAGTAGGCACTAAGCATGCTAGCCAGTAGGCACTAAGCATGCTAGCCAGTAGGCACTATGCATGCTAGCCAGTAGGCACTGAGCATGCTACCCAGTAGGCACTAAGCATGCTAGCCAGTAGGCACTAAGCATGCTAGCCAGTAGGCACTATGCATGCTAGCCAGTAGGCACTTATGCATGCTACCCAGTAGGCACTATGCATGCTAGCCAGTAGGCACTTATGCATGCTAGCCAGTAGGCCCTAGGCATGCTAGCCAGTAGGCACTTATGCATGCTAGCCAGTTGGCACTTATGCATGCTAGCCAGTAGGCACTTATGCATGCTAGCCAGTAGGCACTAAGCATGCTAGCCAGTAGACACTATGCATGCTAGCCAGTAGGCATTGAGCATGCTACCCAGTAAGCACTAAGCATGCTAGCCAGTAGGCACTGAGCATGCTACCCAGTAGGCACTTATGCATGCTAGCCAGTAGGCACTTATGCATGCTAGCCAGTAGGTAGGTAGACACTGTTGCTCACACGGTTCAGAGACATTGGTTTCAAAGAGGAGAAGTTGAAAAGGCACTGTGTTACTCTCTGAAACACTTTGGCAGTGACCAATATGAACGTGAAACAATGGGAGTGTTTCCCATTTTCCTGCTCTTAAGCCTCGAAGGTGAGAAACAGGGGAATGAGGATGTGTGCTTGTTCTGGGTAATTCAGGTAAAGATCTCTGTCCTGGTGCAGAGGAACTCTTCTAAAGGCTGAAAAATCCTGGTCCAGAGGAACTCTTACCAGAGACTGAGGATGCCTTACAGAATGAAGAAATCACATTTAATTAGAGCAGAAATATCATTCTGCAGCCTGAACGCACAAACTGGATCTTTGCAGATCAGCGCATGGAGACGCTGGATGTACCGGCCCTTTGGGAGTTGCATCAATCATCTCCGCAGGCCCAGTCCTCTCTCGAACGCCGCCTCCATCTTGCACTGATTAAGCTCAGCGTGAGAGGGTGGCGTCGGGCCCGCGTGGCCCGCGGAGACGGAGACGGAGCGCTGCTGCCAGGCCGTCGGGTTTCACCCCTCGCGTCGGAGGATTTACGGTCACTGAGGCGTGCGCTCTCCACGGCGTCATCTCGCCCGCCCAGCCCCCTCCAAGGTCGCCTCGTACCCGAGCGGCCATCTTGCTTCGTGCTGTCCTCCCGCTGTAATTGTGTTCAGATGCACAGAGCTCGCTTTCCAGTGCTTTCCTCAGAATGGAACGATGGATGCTAACGCCCGGCTCAATGGGGTGTTAGGGTGTGCGTGTCGGGGAACCAGCTCCGGCCCAAAGCGGTTATTTCAGGAGAGGATAACGACTGCACTGCGTCCTACTGGCCACCCCACAAAAGCACTGCCACATTCAGCACGAGCGCACGTTTGTGCTCAGCTGCTGTACAGTGGGCCTCTGCTGCTTTAAATCTTCAGCTGCTTCAACTGCACAGCACTGAGTTCAGACAGACAGGAGCTAAAACTGTGTGTGTGCGTGTGTACTGAGTGTGTGTGAGTGTAAGTGTGTGTGTGTACAGTGTGTGTGTGTGTGTGTACTGAGTGTGTGTGTGTGTACAGTGTGTGTGTGTGTGTGTGTACTGAGTGTGTGTGTGTGTGAGTGTAAGTGTGTGTGTGTACAGTGTATGTGTGTGTGTGTACTGAGTGTGTGTGTGTGTGAGTGTAAGTGTGTGTGCGTGCGTACTGAGTGTGTGTGTGTGTGTGTGTGAGTGTAAGTGTGTGTGTGTGTACAGTGTGTGTGTCTGTGTGTGTGTGCGTGTGCGTGTGTACTGTGTGTGTGTGTGTGTGTGTACTGAGTGTGTGTGTGTGAGTGTAAGTGTGTGTGTGTGTGTACCGAGTGTGTGTGTGTGTAAGTGTGTGTGTGTGTGTATGTTGCTTGCGCTGGCGAATACCTGAGCTGAAATCCCATCAGGTTTACGGGGTAGGCTGGAGCCAGATTGTGGCTCTGCAGGTATCAGCTGAGTGGGATTTAGGGAACAGGATGACAGGGCGAGCCTATGCTTCACATTAAGAGCCATGGCTGCTCCATGAAGGAGTGGAGACAGTGTCTGGTGAAAAGAGAGTTCCCCTTACATTTCATTCATATACCACAGTTTCAAATGACCAGCCTTTCAACAACACGTGACCTATTAATCATCCCAGATAACCATCTCTCGCTGCACTACAATCACTACCTGCGCACGAGCCACATACAAGGGTGTATTACATACCGTAGCATGTCCATCCAATTGACATGCAAATTGAGTAGCTTTTCCCTCATGGTACCATCTTTGATGGAATAGGCCAGAGAGGCCCAGGAAGCTTGAGTATATTCATTCATATTAATTTATATTATTTGCAGTTATGTGCATTGAGTTCACATCACATCAAAAAGCACATTTCACATCAAACGCTGCCATTGGACAGCTTGGAGCACGTTCCTAAAAGCGATTACTATATTCTGCATACTTAGTGCCAATTTAATTGCAAATCAAAGTTTTTTATTGAATTCAGGCCATATTCTTCTGAAAAACTGACTGAATCACAATACTTTTATCAAAACGTCTGTGTTTCAGTCACTTTTCTTTACAGATAGCTGTTCAGATATCCAAAACCCGATTACTTCATGAGAAGTGAGATCAGAGAATTGGAATCGGGTCTTCAGTTTAGCTTTTACAAATAATTAGACTGCATAATTACATAGTGGTTCGTGACAAAGTTGCGTTTCGGGGTATAATTATACCCCCAAACTCGAGTGAATGTCTTTGTTGTTTAACAACGGTCCGTGTCTTCGTATCCCACAGACTGCAGAGATCCTTGCTGCTGAGTAATGTGTCATAACCTGCACTTGTAGCTTTTAAACTGCAGGCTAATAACAGTCATTTTCCCAGCCCAAGCACCAGCTCAGGAGAATAGTGTCCAGCTCAAAGTCCCAAGGGTACCAATGGGTCAAACATCAGAGTCATACACACACACACACACACGCACACAGACACTCACACACATACACACACACACACACACGCACACAGACACTCACACACATACACACAGATACATACACACACACACACACACACACAGACACTCACACACATACACACAGATACATACACACACACATATACACACTCACTCACACACTCACTCTCACACACACACACACGCACATACACACACACGCACGCACAAACACACACACGCACACCCACATGCAGACACACAAGCACACACACACAGATGTGCACGCACACAAACACATGCATACACACACACAGGCACACACATGCACTGATACACACACATACACATGTATACGCACATGTGCTCACATACACACGTGCACACACACACACATGCATATCTGCACGTACACACTCACACACACACACACACGGGAAAGAGGACACATATATTGTTAGGTCAGCTCACTGGCGTGACAACGCGATGAAATAATCTCTTTTGGATTGGATAAGCATGGTTCCACATGCAGTAACACCGAAACTATTTAGGATGGTTTCTGCCTTCTCTAAGCTGCTGATAATTCCCTCTGGGGCTTACAGGTGATTCCATGCCAAATCAAACAAACACTCTGCCCAAAGTTCAGGGGAATACCGGCGTGAGCCCTGTGTGTGAGGGCGTGATGTGTTTTGTGTGCTGTTGGTTCTGTGTGGATTTACTCAGAGACAGAGCCAGCCCAATGGGATTCCTCAAAGTCTTCTAACATTACAGTCACATTTCACAAAACCAAAAGAGGCACAGCCTTCTTTGTAATACTGTGTACCGAATATGGGATTGCCCGTTTTGGCTTTAGTAACAAACGAAACAGCTCTTATTTGAAATACTGACTCTTGATTTTGTGCACAGTTTTTTTTTTCTCGAAAAAAAACAAAAATGACAACAACATTTTAAAAATTAAACAGACAAATACAGAAATGTCCCACTCCATCAGTTGGACAGGTCTCCCTGTGATGTTATCCACAGCTGGGCCTTACAGTGGAGCTCCAAAGCTCTGCGTGTGGCAGGTGTGTTTAGGTTAGTGTGGCCATGCTAACCTGGTGCATGGTATGGACTGCGTGAGCCTGTGTGCTCTTCACCATGAGCTGTAGGGTTAAGCTCCTGCATCCTGAGACCACATGGACGGTGTGAGTCTGTGCTCTCTTCACCATGGACTGTGTGGGCCTGTGCGCTCTTCACCATGGACTGTGTGAGTCTGTGCGCTCTTCACCATGGACTGTGTGAGCCTGTGCTCTCTTCACCATGGACTGTGTGAGCCTGTGCTCTCTTCACCATGGACTGTGTGAGTCTGTGCTCTCTTCACCATGGACTGTGTGAGCCTGTGCTCTCTTCACCATGGACTGTGTGAGCCTGAGCGCTCTTCACCATGGACTGTGTGAGCTTGTGCTCTCTTCACTATGGACTGTGTGAGCCTGTGCTCTCTTCACCATGGACTGTGTGAGCCTGTGCTCTCTTCACCATGGACTGTGTGAGCCTGTGCACTCTTCACCATGGACTGTGTGAGTCTGTGCGCTCTTCACCATGGACTGTGTGAGTCTGTGCTCTCTTCACCGTGGACTGTGTGAGCCTGTGCTCTCTTCACCATGGACTGTGTGAGTCTGTGCTCTCTTCACCATGGACTGTGTGAGCCTGTGCTCTCTTCACCATGGACTGTGTGAGCCTGTGCGCTCTTCACCATGGACTGTGTGGGCCTGTGCGCTCTTCACCATGGACTGTGTGAGCCTGTGCTCTCTTCACCATGGACTGTGTGAGCCTGTGCGCTCTTCACCATGGACTGTGTGAGCCTGTGCTCTCTTCACCATGGACTGCGTGGGCCTGTGCGCTCTTCACCGTGAGTTGTAAGGTTCAGCTACTGCATCCTAACACCAGATTCAAAAAGAAAAATTGAGTAAGGGCCAAACAGTTTCCACACACTATTTATAAAACACCTCATGGAGAAGCACACGTATAAACAAAGTAGATGCCTTCTGAAAACACGTGAGAGTTGTAGCAGGTACCCCGGCAATGTGGAAATGCGGTCCTTACTCTACAGACAATTTGTGAGGCGCACAGTGAAACATTCAGCGTTCAGCTGTGCTCGAGATGCAATTGCACTGTAAACTGAGTCAGAGTTACACTAACACTGACAGTGTACACTTTACCATGCAGCTGAATAATGCTTTCTTTCCCAGTGATCAAAGGGGCCCGGAGCAGGTCTAGGGCAGGCCGCACTTGGCCCACAGGACGCCGGTTGAAGGGCTTCGGTGTGCAGTAAAGGCAGCTGTCTCAGCGTGCATAGCCCTGGGGGGGGGGGGGGGGGGGGTGGGATTTGGTGTGGATAGTCCTGGGGAGGAGGGGGTGTGGATAGCATTGGGGAGGGGGATGAATGCGGGAAGCCCTGGGAGCGGGGGGGGGTGGGGGGGGGTGGGGGGTTGTGCATAGCCTTAGTCTGTTGATACTCTTACTCCATAAAGTTATTGATATTACCCTTAAAAATGTCTCTGAGCCATCCCTGCCTCGTCTGCAATTCTGACAGTGTTATTACAGAAAGGCACATTCACAGTGGAGTTCAGCAGCGCTTTCCGTCTGTGTTTCTGGAATGTAAAGACGAAACAAAACAAAAAAAGACCAGCTATGAATTACACCCCGTGAACGATTGTTTTGTTCAGCGTCACCAGGGAACTTATATCCAGTCAATTTGCCATTGGGTGACTTCCAAGTGCTGCATTCCTGGTGTGAGAAAGAGAAAGACGCAGATATGACTCAACCGCAGACACACGTGTGACCTTTCCATCATTGTCTCTTTATCTCTGCCCTGCTGGAATGACGTTCCGGAAAGAATGCATTTACTACAGCAGCCAGTGCAGTGACACATGCTGCTCAATGTCAGACAATGGTATGATGTTCACAGTGCGTAAGGAGAATAACTTCTGAATAACTCATGCAATGCTCTGAAGTGACAGTAACCCATGGCAACAGCAGCAGCTCAGGGGTGTGGCGGAAGGACTAGCCAGAAGTGTGTTTACTGAATTTCATTTCAAACAAATACAAATAAAAACTTCAGACAAAACAAGAACATTCATAAGAAAAAAGAAGGCTCTGACAGGAAGCCAAATTTGTCAAATTTGTTTATCGATTAACTTGTCAAGCAGTGAAGAAAAAGATAACGCTTGCTAACATTTGATAACAGACTAAGCAGACGCATGAATACGCAGATTTTAAATCCCAGCCTAGGACTCACTATAATGAATATTGTCAATCTGTGCAAAGCAGCCAATTAACATATAACACAAATTAACATATTACCATAAAGATATGGGCATAAACATATGTCTCAGCTGTAGATAATGAGGTAAAAGTGTGGGCCTATTTATCTATCGCCTGTCTCAGGGGAGTTACAATCTCTCATTCAAGCTGAAATTTTAACTTCATAAGGTTGTATGACCCATTTACGGGAAGACAAATTGGGCAACCTGTGGCCACCTCCGAACAGGTAACCCTTAGTTCTCTGAACACAGGCACAAAGGGAAATTTGGGGAATCTTTCAATGTGGGTATGAGGTACGAAAATATCTTATGTCAAGGTAAGAAAATGTATTACATGTATGCAGAAATAGACCTGCAAAATCAAAATGAAACATGAATACTAAATAAAAAATTTAACAACGCCTCGGTGATCATGACACTAATTTTTGCAGAAGTATGTTGGTGTTGGTTTAAGCACTGGAGGGCGGAGCCAGGTGGAGCCCCAGCCAATGGGGTGATTAATGACCTCATATGTCCCTTTGTTTTCCAGTGCTTACGCTCACACCACTTGCTTCTGGGTTTTTTTTTAGAACTAAGAAAAACATTTTTATGATTCTTCAATCAAGTACTGAACTCGATGGCAGCACGTGTGTTCATCCGTCGGCTTGTGATAACATTATTAGTGTTAAAACCCACAGCCAAAATCATCAAGTTATGGGGGCACGTGCTGAAATTTCCTGCTGTATTTCCTGCTAGATGAATGGGATTTTTGGAAGAAAAAATGAGAGAGGTCACCATCCCTTACAGGATATATTGCAATATATTGAAAAATGAAAAAAAATATCACAATAAAAAAGATGTTGCAACACTTACTCAATACTTTTGCAAATATGCAAATGATCGATACCTTCAAATATTACTATGTAATTACCTGTACATTTTCTAAAAGAAAGTCCAAACATTTACAATATATTGCAGTATATTTGATTATCATGGGGAACGAGCAGGAAGAGTTTGTTAAGACTTCAGGCATGTTCACAGCCAGCCAAGCACAAACACACACACACACACACACACATACGAACACACGCTCGCGCACACACACACACACATAAACACAACCTTCTGAAATAAATTGGTTGTCAGCAGTATAGATCCTGCGATGTTGCAATGCAGGTATGTTTCATAATGCTTGCGTCTGAAATAATACAAACTGAATGCATTTCTTGTATTTGAACACTTTATTTCAACTTTGGCTCACCCCTGTTATCAGCTGTGCATTTACGTATAGTGCAGCACTGTTTACATCCTGAACTGAGAGCAACATTCGGACACACGATTAATCACCTATTTCGTTGCTAATTAAGGTCTATAGAGATTTTAGATTATTGCTTAGGAACTACTGTCAACACACTCGGAGTTAAGGGGAATTCGTTGAATGGGACGTCCAGGAAACTCCGATGCTTGGGCCCAGACAAATCCGCCCACTTCCTCTGCCCAGCTCTTGTTAAACGCATTAGCGATGTTATTGTTGGCTTGGCGATCTGGCCTTCTTTCACCGGGCCCAAGCTGACAAATTGGTCACGAAAACCATGGACATCACATTGAGCACACCCTCTGAAAAATGTACAATACCTTGAAATCTATTAAGTGAACACAGGTTTGCCAATGCCTGAAACCATATGTGCTCAACTTCAGCACACATCCAGAGTATGCAGTTCTCTACAGGCATGCCTCCTGGGATGCTATAAATGAGAGGTGAACATTAACAGGCTTTGAAAGTTTCGCGTTTGTGACTGCGATCATGTAACAAGTTAGCGATTTGCCTGAGTCCTAGGTGGGGTTTGAACCCGGCCCTCTTACCCGCCCAAAGATTCCACAGGCACACGCGTAACCAGTCAGCGGAAGGCAAAAGGGCAACGTTGTTATTTGGAACTTCGGGGTTGCGTTGCCAGAGAGGGTTGTCACGGTAACCTGCTATAAGGCCTTTGCTTTACCGCACCTCGCTGTGATTCACTGGCGAACTAGCCGCGCTACACCCACTACAATCACAATCACACGACCTCAAAACAATCCTACAGGTCAGTTGATCCAGCCTATAGCATCTATGATTTGAATAAAATGGTCATGGCTAGCAGGTACTTTTGGTAAAAAGTACAGTCCCAGTACAGACATACAGTCCCTACATGCACAGGTGTACGGCCAAATAGCATAGTCAAATAATTTTTTGAAAGTTATATTATTGCTGTATTGGGTACAAGTATTGTAAAATGAAAGAAGTTACTCCCACAACATTAGGTATGGTATATAAAGCAAACTAGCCTGATGTTCCAGTGGTACACATTTATCTCTTTCTCCTGGTTCCTGCAACTGCTTCCGCAGGCTGCCGGTAGGTCCGCTAATTAATGTTTTCATGCTCCTAAAATAAAACTGTGTTTTAAAATTCAAATTCATGAATATTTGAAATCCAGGGGGTGGTGAAGCAATGTGGCCATACTTTATCATGAGCCAGTTAACCAGCCAGTTCTTTATCACAGATTCAACTGTGCAAACACATTATATTTGAGAACAGTGTAAGACACTACGGAAGTCACGTTGTACAGTACATGATGCATTTTCTCAGAAAGTAAGTGCTATGGTACCAAGCTGAAGTGTGATAACTGTAAGAGACCCCTTGAGTGAGGTGCAACACCTTGCATTTCAGAAGTACTTATTTTTGAAACCAGCCTTCAACGGTTTTTCCAGAACTGACCAGCATCTGTGGTGATGTGTTGGGCTGCAGAAGCAGGAATCTCTCTTCAACCACAGCGCAGACCAGCCTGCTGCAATTATATGGGAACTGTGGTCCCCAGCAGAACTACTGCATCTCTCTCCCTCCCTCTCTGTCTCTCCCTACCTCACTCCCTCTCTGTCTCTCTCCTCTCACTCCCTCTCTCTCTCTCTCTCTCTCTCTTTCTCTCTGTCTCTCTCACTCCCTCTCTCCCTCTCTCTCTTTCTCTCTCCCCCCTCTCTCTCTCTCCCTCTCTCTCTTTCTCTCTCCCCCCTCTCTCTCTCTCCCTCTACTCTCTCCTCTCCTCTCCCCCCTCTCCTCTCCCACCTCTCTCTTCCCTCCCCTCCCTCTCTCTCTCCCCCTCCTCTCTCTCTCCTCTCCTCTCTCTCCTCTCCTCTCTCTCTCCCCTCCTCTCTCTCTCCTCCCTCCCTCCTCCTCTCTCTCTCCCCTCTCCTCTCCTCCTCTCCCCTCTCTCTCTCCCTCCCTCTCTCTCTCCCTCCTCTCTCTCTCCTCTCTCTCTCTCTCTCCGTGTGTAATTATGTCTGGTGCCGCCGACTGAAGGAGAGGAACCCGCTCTCCGCTCTCGTGACCAGCGCGCCCGGGCCTCCGCGCGTTTTTCGGGAGAGCCACGGTGTCTGCGGGGCAGGGCGGGGGAGCTCCCCGGTGGCGCCTCTCTCGCTGTGTGAAGAGAAGGCAGCGGGAACGGCGGGACGCGGGGGCCTCTGCCCCAACACGCATGGCGTGCAGCTACGCGCCGCTCCGCTTCTCTCCTGTGGGTGGTAAGCGAGCACCTTCGCATTCTAATTATAGCAAATTTGTCAAAGAACATTTCAGGGCCGAGGGAGAAGAATGCGCCTCCTCCGCTCCCGTGTCCTGCAGGCGGAGGCAGCCCTAATGACAGGGTCTGCTCTCCAGGATCCATGTTGTATGTGACGCTGGTGTTCGCTTAATGAAATAGCATGTAGATTCACTGCAGATGGAAGTCATTTTCATGCGTGCGTGACGCACACACGCACACGCACACACCCATACACAGACACACATACACGCACACATACACACACCACATTATAAATGTTTTTTTCTGTACACATTATACCACGTTTTAAGAGGATTTGTGTGTGTGTGTGTGTGTATGTGTATGTATATGTTTTGTTTCACATATGCATGTGAATTAGCATGCTCGGAAGTCACAGCCCAACTCTCAAAAAAACGAATTTGTTAATTTCTTCCTTTTCCCATTTGTTTAGTGTTCCCTCGCCCATTCAGTTCATTGAGCTCACCTGAAGCTCTGCAGTCCAGGCCGCAGGTATGTCTGCTAGCCTTCAGGGAGCTCTGAACCTCTCAGATTCTCTCTCCTGACAATGGCCGTCGACCCCCCGGCGTAGAGTTACCGAGCCACATTATCCCCCCCCCCGCAGATCACCTGTGACATATGAATCAGCGGGCCGCTCGTCCGCGCGCGCTCGGGTTAGCGTTACCGCTAAGCCCCGAAGCCGGGCCGCGCCTCCAGCTCGTTCCCTTCCTCTGACCCCCCGGGGCGGGAGTCCCTCTACCTGCCCCTGTCACCTGCCCCCGGTATCAGCCATCGCATCTGACCTTTCCCTCGAGCGGCCGTGGCATTTACAGGCTGTGCCTAAACAGCGAAACGGATAGCGGAGCGAACCCGCCGATGCGTCTTCTAATCCTCTTAGGGAACAGCTTACCTGAAGTCAGAGATTACGCTGTAAGGCTACACCGACTATTTTAATACGTTAGGCACATGCGGTGCATTTATCTTGGTGGTTCTTCATAAAAGAGAAGAAGAAAAACACACATCTGAACAGGTTTCTGAACAGGTTCTGCCCACAGAAGTGATTGTTCTGCCAGTGCGAGTGTATCGCTGTTTTATCACAGATGAGAATAGCAGAAAATGGCATAATAAATGGTGAGGAAGCTGGGTTCTGCTGAACCATTGAGCAGATCAGGCACTGCCGGAAAGTGCGTTTATAAAGAAAAGTACAGGACCGAAAGGCGGAATGGCACCAGTGGTTCTGATCCGGCCCGCTTTCCTCATTACGGAATCATGGGTAATGTTGGGAAAACTCAACCATTGTCAAGAGCAACAGAAACAGGGTGATACTGAGCCTGAGAGGACTTACCTGCAGGGATGTTGCTCAGGTGAAGACTGAAACATTCATTGAGCGTAACTAGCAGCTGAAGTTAAGCTAAAGTTTAGGTATCCAGCTAGCTAGCCACCTATCAATGAGCAGGCCTAGCTGTAGCATTAGAGGGATCCAAGCATGTATCGCCTAATGCTAAGCCTCTGCTTTGATATTTTACCTTTTGCCTTTGTTCTTTTAGTTTCAAAGTAGATTTTTATGTTGGGGGGGGGGGGGGGGTGCACAACACATTTCCCTTTACATCAATCATTGGAATCAACTAATCTCTCTTTGGACTTCAAAAAACATTTTTATGAATAGCTATATAACCCACAACATTTCATTATTCACTTATATCAAGTGCTCTAATTCATCACCTCCGTGGGAATATAGCATTAAGTAAAATATAAAAACTTAAATTAGTGTAATCCCTCGTACAGTATTTGTGCCGATTATCTGAGTGACTGTGATTTGTGAAGTTTAAAAGGTCTAAAAATATAAAAGTATACAGACTTCTCGGAGGCCCTTCAAGCCTCAGACTTCAGAATTTCCTCCAGGCTCACGTATCTCAGCGTGAGACAAATTTATCGGTGACTTTACACCAAAGTTAGTGCCTCGCCGTCACTAATAGCATGAAAATAAAATTAAAACAGCGCTCCTGGCAGTTATTTCATGTGCAGCTAATAAATTCTCTGTAAACCTCCCTCAATCGCGCAGCGGGAGAGTTTTTAATGCGAATGTTTCCCCATCCCGGAATGACGGAGAAGGACCCTCCCAGCCGTAAATTAAACGAAGCGTAAAGCCCAGCATCGCTGGCCTGTTCACCACAGGTACCCCTGCTTGTGTTCAAATACACACATAAAGCTCAGCATCGCTGGCCCTTCACCACAGTACCCTGCTTGTGTCAATTCACAAAAGCCCAGCATCGCTGGCCCATTCACCACAGGTACCCCTGCTTGTGCTCAAATTCACACATAAAGCCCAGCATCGCTGGCCTGTTCACCACAGGTACCCCTGCTTGTGTTCACATACACACATAAAGCCCAGCATCGCTGGCCTGTTCACCACAGGTACCCCTGCTTGTGTTCAAATTCACACAAACTCACATAGCGCCCACAACCCTCTGTTCAACAAAGCCTGCATCTGGTTCACCACAGGTACCCCTGCTTGTGTTCACATTCACACATAAAGCCCAGCATCGCTGGCCTGTTCACCACAGGTACCCCTGCTTGTGTTCACATACACACATAAAGCCCAGCATCGCTGGCCTGTTCACCACAGGTACCCCTGCTTGTGTTCAAATTCACACATAAAGCTCAGCATCACTGGCCTGTTCACCACAGGTACCCCTGCTTGTGTTCAAATTCACACATAAAGCCCTGCATCGCTGGCCCGTTCACCACAGGTACCCCTGCTTGTGTTCAAATTCACACATAAAGCCCAGCATCACTGGCCTGTTCACCACAGGTACCCCTGCTTGTGTTCAAATTCACACATAAAGCCCAGCATCGCTGGCCCGTTCACCACAGGTACCCCTGCTTGTGTTCAAATTCACACATAAAGCCCAGCATCACTGGCCTGTTCACCACAGGTACCCCTGCTTGTGTTCAAATTCACACATAAAGCCCAGCATCGCTGGCCCGTTCACCACAGGTACCCCTGCTTGTGTTCAAATTCACACATAAAGCCCAGCATCGCTGGCCCATTCACCACAGGTACCCCTGCTCGTGTTCAAATTCACACATAAAGCCCAGCATCACTGGCCTGTTCACCACAGGTACCCCTGCTTGTGTTCAAATTTAAGATGACAGGTGGGAAAGTCACTGAGCATCCATTAGCAAAAAAAAACTTTCTTTTACACCAATTCTTAGTAGTAGCAATATTGGTATAATGTGCATTCAAAGGGAGCTTGACTAGGGCTCACTCATTAAAACTTAAATGGATCCTCTCTGAGTTGGGTTGTTGTGAACACGCGCACACACAGGCACACACACACACATAAACGCACATGCACATACACCTGCATTACATTGGGACGTGAATGTGGGTTCATTGGCTCCGTAAACATGTGGTACGGTATGATTGAATTATGAAGTAAATCTCTTTTGCATCTCTGAGAGATGAACGATAACAGGGAACTGCACTGTAGTCTTCAGCTGTGCAGTTGACTCCACTGTTGTGGAACTAGACAGGGGAAAGACTACGATTAAAAGCATTATATAATGATAAGGAATATTAATCTACCGGTTGATGGTCATCTCCTGGAGCAAAGGGGAGAAATATGAGGAAATGATCCTTGAGATGTTAAATACAAGGAAGAGCCTGGTTAGCAAGGGTTCTGAAGGAAAATCTAGCTGCATGTCACCCAATGGATTTAACTGAGACTGATGATTGGTTATAAGGTAGAACACAGCACATCCACTCCTCACATTATTTTGTATTTTCACATCGCCTTTGTACACAATCAGTATTTCTCATGCAATAGTGAGTATTAGTGACATCTTTATGAGTATCCCACCTACTTTAAATGTCTTATGAGAGAGGGAGGAACTGCCAAAGCTGACTTAACTCGTGAGAGTTGAGAGGCTTGATCTGGGTTACCCTGGCCCCCGTACATGGTCCCTGCTTGTGGCGTTCCCCCCTCCCTCCCTCCCTCCCTCCCTCTCTCTCCCTCGTCCCTCCCTCCCTCCCTCCCTCGCTCCCTCCCCGGGCCGGACGGGCTGTCCTGGGCCGAGCCGCACAGACCCGCAGGCCCAGGGCCAAGTTCCCAGGGCAGAGCGGCGATCCTGCGTAATTCCAGATGTCCATCTGGTCCGTGGTTTGGATGGGATTCCAGTGTCCGTGGCCCCTTAAATGCAACCTCACATTCATCAGCTGCTGCCTCTTAACCCCACCCCCCCACCGCCCTGGCCGGCCTTCCCCCACTGAAATAAGGTCCCCAGATTTGGGGCTTTTTGTACTTGTGGTCCTTGACTGTTACTAGGGGGACACATAGGCCAGGAGCCTGCAGCCCTCCTCCCTAAGACCTGTAGGGTCCCCTGGACTTTCTTTCAACTTAAAACTGGCAACTAACTCAGACCCAAGAATCCCGGTGAGGTGAGTTAACTGCTTTATCAGATCAGTTAAGTGCTGTATAAAACAGCTAAACCAAATGAACCTCCGGCTCTCCAGAACCAGGGCTGGGGACCTCAGCAGACCCCGCGGCTCTCCAGAACCAGGGCTGGGGACCTCAGCAGACCCTGCGGCTCTCCAGAACCAGGGCTGGGGACCTCAGCAGACCCTGCGGCTCTCCAGAACCAGGGCTGGGGACCTCAGCAGACCCTGCGGCTCTCAAGGATGAGGGTTAGGACCCCTGACACAGACACTGCACACAGCAGCTCTGAAAAGACAACCCCATCCATTCATAGCTCAATAAAGCTAGTTCTGAAAAATAAAAATAACATCCAGAGCCAGAAAAATGATCCTACTGACTTGTATTAAAGCCAGTTTTTTCTAGTAGATTGCAAAGGGAGGCCTGGCTGACCAGTTCAACAGGTGATGCTATTTTGGCAGTGCTGTGAAAAGGTATTTGCTCTTTCCTGATTTCCTGTATTATTGCATATTTGTCACACTGAATTGGTTAAGGTCTTTAGACAAAATTTTAAATGAGACAAAGAGAACACAAAATACATTTTAAAAATAATTTAATTTATTTAATGAAAAAGTTATCAAATACCCATAACACCCATGTGAAAGAGTAACCCCCCCCCCCCCCATACTCAATCAACCAATTAACCTAATTAAATTGATTATTAGATTCAGCTGATTGAACACAGCCTGGCTTGATTACAGCCGGCCCTGTTGAATCTAAACTTCACTCATATTGAACCATACCATCCTATATATATATATATATATGTAAGGAATAGACCACGACGTTCTGTCCCGTTATTGGAATATAATGTGCGACAGGGGTGGTGATGCGATCGAGGCAAAGTTGGGGTTCCTTCACGTTTTTATAGCATACAATTAGCACCAATTTTGGTTCTTTTGGTTCGGGGTGTTATTTCTTCATGGTGAAATTAAAATGCATTAAAATACCCTTTAATAAAAGTTGAGAATCTGCACTTCAAAACACATTTGCACTGTTTGATTGCAAATCTGGAATTGTGGAGTACAGAGCTAAATTAAGAAAAATATGTCTTTGTCCCGAATATAAATATAAAATGCTGAATTATTGCCAAAAATTTGCCCACCCTCTCTTGACAAAGATAAGACTACTGAGTGGAAATACAATCTATTGCAATATTTTGGTATGATATATTTTATACGTTTTTGCAATATATTTCAGTGTTTTCCATTTATAGAAGAGATCAAATTGAATTTATAGTAGATGTGCTTCATCATAGTTATGAACTCAGCCAGGATTTTTACCACAATATCTGTCATAATCAAGTTTCTTTTCCATTTTAATGTGTCCAAGGCAACAGTTTGTCATGTTCTTATTTGTGTTTCAGAGTAAATTATCACTGTGATACATTCTATTCATTAATCTTTCTCTTTTAAAGACACAAAGACATAAATATGTGTCACGATAAAACTGAATTATGAAGTAAATCTCTTTTGCATCGCTGAGAGATTAACTACAATGAGGAACTGCATTGTAGACTTGAGCAATGCAGTTTACTCCACTGATGTGGAACTAGACAAGGGAAAGACTATCATTAAAGGTGTACTGTGTAACGATAAGGAATATTAATCTACCGGTAGATGATATCCTGATGAAAAGGGGAGCTTACAATATGAGGAAATTATCTTTGAGATGTTAAATAGAAGGAAAAGTTTGGTTAGCAAGGCTTCTGAAGGAAAATTTAGCTGCAATGTGTCATCCAATGAATTTAACTGGTCCTGAGAGTATCGGTTATAAAATCAAATACAACACACATATCCACTCCTCACATTATTTTGTGTTTTCACATCGCCTTTGTACACAAGGAGTATTTCTAGTGCAATAGTGAGTACTAGTGACATCTTTATGAGTTTCCCATCTACTTTGAATGTCTTATGAGAGGGGGAGGAACTGCCAAAAGCTGACTTAACATGTGAAATTAATGTGTGAGCCTTAGGCGAAAAACATTGCTGTGGACAGCAAGATTGTCACAAATCCAGCTTTATTAAAGAGTAATTGCACTGTTTCAGTCTGGCTCCGCCTATTACACAATTATGAAAAATGCGTCTCGGAGTGGGCTGAGTAGGTGTGTCCATCTCATTTCTCTGCACTCGTATTCATGGAAAATATCTGCAATGCGTAGATTGTGAACAATCTTGAAGTTTTTGAAGGTTTTGTTTTTGCTGGTTATTCTGAAAGCTAACACGGTAGATAAGAGACTGGGGTATCTTGTTTGTTAAGTGTAGACTATTTGGTGATTAAAACTGATTTTTAATGGATAAATTGAATTTATGATTTAATCCCCCTAACACGGTATGAAGACGCTGTGTGTTAGGTTACTTGCCATTTGATTAGTCCGATTGTTGGCATGCTTGATAATAAAGGAAAATTTATGAAAACAGGTTGAGATCAATGATTAGTTTAAATGAAAGTTTTGCGCCACACCAAAGAGGTATTCTGAAATCAAGATTTCAGACATTTTGAAATAAAGGCATGGATTACAATGTTTCATCATAAACTATACATACAAACATGTTCACAGCAAAAAAAAAAAAAAGATCTAGAGTGTAATTACTCGTTGATCATAATAATAACAATAATAATAATGTGAACTACATGAAGATTGTATTATTCTTCGTAATTCTTAGAAAAATAACAATGAAAACAGATTTTTTTTAAAACATTTTGCAAAGAGTGGAACAAGGCTAATGATACCAGCTTTGTATCTAGGGTTCTTTATGCGGGTTCTAATTTTAGAAGCTAAGATGACTAAGGTCATAACAATCTCATGCCTTCTGGAGTTACATCGATAGTGGGTTTGCAAAAAGGAAAATCTCTGCATTCGTCACAGTGCTTGTTTACATTTACAGTGAATTAACGTGGCAGCTATGTGTCAGACTGAAGGGAGGAGACTGTGTACAACAGAGCACGGGGGAGGCAGGTGTCCCCGCAAACCACAGGTATTTCCATTAATGTCTCTCAACGTGCGTGTTGCAGGATGCACCGCTTGTGGTTAGGCTGAAATATGCGAGAAGCTTTCAGGCCATTGTTCCGCCTAACACTCAACAGGCTCGAAGAATGTGCCTTTATGCTCTGGTCTGAAACCCAGGTATTACCCTTCCTGGTGTGATGTGTTTTTAATACTTACTTAGGAATGCTCTCAGACAAAAATATCTCACATGATGTACCTTCTTGGAATTCAAAAGCGTAAATATTATTTGACTGTGTTGTACACGTTCCATGAAGATAAATGTTATTTGAAGTGTGTTCATGCTCATAAGGCCCCCCCCTCTCCCCCCTTTATTTTTGTATTTTTGTATGTGTCTTGAACAGTATTGTGGCTGGTATACACTGATAGGGGCAGGACAGAGTGCTTACCAGTCTACTGAATGTTTGAAGGTTACAATGATCAAATGAAAAAGCGAAAGTGTCTGATACTGTTTTGCTTAGCTGAGTTGAAGGCCACTGTGTTAAAGGACTCGTTGTTTGTACGATGTATACATTTTGTGTAATGCTCCCTGCTTTTGCTGATTCTCATGACTGGGGCAAACCTGCGCACTGCAAAATTAAGCAGTGTTGGCTATAAAAATCTGACTCCGCCCCACTGACTTATCTACCTCAGAGATGGATCAAGGGTTTCCTGTACTCACATGGTAACAGCTAATGAAGGAACATTAATGATAAACAATAATCTAGGAGGAAATGACCAATGCCTTTGAGTTCATAGAGTTCACTCATGTGGGTGAAAAAATAACATAATCTGTTACACGAAACTTTCATTTACTTATAATTTACAAAGAAGTAGTTTGTAAATTATAAGTAGATTGTTACAAAAAGATGGTATTTTTACACACAAGGAGTATTTCTCGTGCAATAGTGAGTATTAGTGACATCTTTATGAGTTTCCCACCTACTTTGAATGTCTTATGAGAGGGGGAGGAACTGCCAAAAACTGACTTAACATGTGAGATTAATGTGTGAGCCTTAGGCGAAAAACATTGCTGTGGACAGCAAGAATGTCACAAAGCCGAACTAATTCTGCTTTTATTTAAGAGTAATTGCACTCACTGTTTCAGCCTGGCTCCGCCTACTACTATTCATTTCCAAAGAAGTAGTGAGAAGGATTTTTTTTTAAAAGATAGTATTTTATACTGAAACACAGTGAGCATCTTACATACTTTAATCAGATTATTTGTTATGCTGTCTCTATGGTCAGTTGCTGAAGTGTCGGGGTTCTGCCTGGTTAACTGGGGAATGGGGTCCATGCAGAAGTGTGGATGGCCACACACAGGGCCTCATGGCTTGGCACATCAGCTGTGCTCTGAAACTCACAACTTTGTCCTTCCTCCTGGGTTTCTCTCTGGCAACAGCCTGCTGGTCTGTTTTTTCTCAATGACATTCATTTCTTGACCTCAGGCTTACCTGGAGTCTTGTATTGCATGTGGGAGTACAGGGTGTCTTGGCTTGTTGTAAACACAAGTCTGAGGCTACTAGACAAGGTCTCTCATGAAGCATGGCTTTTCCCAAGCTGTGGTCATCAGGAACATGGGACGAGCTGACTAACTCAGTGAAGAAGGATCAATAACCCAACACACACTATTTCTCATCTTCTGGGACCCTATGCCCAACCAATCAACCAGCACTGACTGGCTCAGTGTGAACAGGAAGATCCCATATCCAGGGCTGATTGGCTCCGTCTGAACAGGAAGCTCCCATATCCAGGGCTGGCTGGCTCAGTGTGAACAGGAAGATCCCATATCCAGGGCTGATTGGCTAAGTGTGAACAGGAAGATCCCAGATCCAGGGCTGATTGGCTCAGTGTGAACAGGAAGCTCCCATATCCAGGGCTGCCTGGCTCAGTGTGAACAGGAAGATCCTATATCCAGCGCTGACCGGCTCAGTGTGAACAGTAAGATCCTGTATCCAGTGCTGATTGGATCAGTGTGAACAGGAAGATCCCGTATCCAGGGCTGGCTGGCTCAGTGTGAACAGGAAGCTCCTGTATCCAGCGCTTACCAGCTCCGTGTGAACAGGAAGATCCCAGTTCCAGCACCGCTGCTCAGTGTGAACAGGAAGACCCTATTATTATTATTATTATCAAGTGCTACTGCTCAGCTCTTCCTTCACACAGGGTAATCTGGATCTCTGGTTCAGCTTTATCTTTCCCTTCAGCAGAGAAGGCATCTGGAACTGTGTTTCAGAAAATGGAAAAAACAAATCCCCTGTCTTCCTCAGCTCATGGCAGAGACAAATCTATGAAAACAATTTGGTGTAGTTTCTTTTATACTTAACGCAACCTCTACCATGACAACCCTTTATGAGCACTGCCAAATCACCTATAGGTCAGAATGGCACTAAGGTCCTTGATTGTGCTTTATGCATAAATCAGTCACACATCTCCACCTTCACTCCGCTGGAATAACTGCTGTCTCTTCTGATATCCCGCCAAAAACAGCCTTCTTTACCCTTCTTTACTTGCTGATGCCACCAACTCGCTCTTTCCTCACCACTGACACTGCTTCCTGCTTTCAGATGAAAGCCAATGATGATGAAAGTCAGTCAGGAAACTCTTCTTTCCATGAGGCTCAGTCAGCTACTCTCTTTTCTGCTGTCTCTCTGCCCACCGCTGTTGCTAATGCTAATACTTTATAAGCTGCAGCTTCTCATGGGTCTACAACTAGTCAATTGCTAGCTGACTGAGAATATCTATACTGCTTGTACCGGGCAGTATTGCATGACATACAGCACACTATTTACCTCCTCCCTGAGATATTAGCCCCTGACTGTGTTCCTGCTGTTTTCAGTGGCATGAGTATCTCCCCTTAGAAAACCTAATCTGGATCCTACAGTCATACAAAACTACCACCCAGCTTCGCTGCTTTTGCTCCTACCAAAAGCAGCAATATGCATTCTGGTCCAACAACTCTTTCCTATCGAGGCTGCTAACAGTCTTTTGGATCCTAACCCAAATCTGGATTCAAACCTGCTCATTCCACAGAAAGGGCTGTCCTGTCAGTGTCTGACACAGATTAGCGATGCAGAATTTATTTCTCTTTCCTCTGCCTGGACGCTAATGGATTGGTCAGTTGGACACAGTCAACCACAGTTCCATTATTAAGACCTCCTGTGCTAAGAATTTCACCCTGTGCTCAGAAACCCTCTGCTGTCTAAGCATTCCAACCAAGTTTCCTGGACAGGCTGTGTCTCATCTGTCAAGCTGCCTTCCAATAGGAGTCCCTCAAGGTTCAGTTCCAGGCCTCCTCCTTAAGACGGGTGTCTCTCAAGATTCAGGCCCAGGCCTTCTGCTCTTCTCTCTCTCGCATCTATCATCTTGCCTCCTGGATTTTTGTACTGCACCACTGCTATGGTGATGATACTACACAGTCTCTTTTATTCAATTAGACATTCTATAATTCCCTTGCTTGCCTCTAATCTCTCAGCCTGCCTCAGTGATGTGCCTCACTGGTGTATGAACAACACCTGAAACTCAAGCGTGACAAGGCTGCACTTACCTGCCTGTTAAGTCCTTTCCTATGCATGACCTCGCTGTCAATCATTCCATACTCATGCCATTGCTGTCTGCAGAAAATGAACCTTGGTATTATTTTTCACAACAAATTGTCTTTTAATGACAAGATAGCAGATACATCCTGGAGATGACATCTCTTAGGCAAAAAACAAATCTGTATTGCCACGGATATTTAACGCACATCCTTGTCCAGAACATCGTACGGTCATGCCTAAACATTTCTGACTAAATGCTGGCAGGCCTCCTGGCTGATATCAAGCCATTACAGTGCAATCACAATTCAGCTTCCTGACTTGTTCACAACCTTCTCACAATACACCTGAACATGTCACCTCAGGTTGTATCTCTCCACTAGTGACTAGTTCTCATTTGTAGTTCAAAGCCTCAGTGCTAGCCTACAGGGATGTATGAAGATGTGCTTCTATCTACATGCAAGCAGTTTTCCAATGTAACACCCCCGCCTAACCATTCCAATCTGCGTGCACTTGTCACTTCCCAATTAACGGACACATAGGTTTCTTCCCATGTGCCACAGGGAGATTTTCCTTGCCGCTGTTGCCTTAGGCTTGCTCCTGTGGGGGTTTAGGCCAGGGTTGTCTGTAAAGCGTATTGTGACAACTGCTGTAAAATATGCTATACAAATAAAATTTGATTGATGATTAAATTTGATCGACATCTTAGCCACGTTCATCTTTGATCACCTTAAGTAACTTTAACACTACACTACGCTGCAGGGCTACCCTGGTGTTGTAGTTCTTCATATCTGTTGTAATCATGCCTCATTTTTAGCTTAAAACTTTACTGACTTAGCCAATGCTAAACTGTGTGAATTAGACTTGATGTTCGTGGCTATGGATTGCTGCTACTTTTTGAGAACTGTATTTTATCTCACTTGTGTTGTGTATTTGTTCCTTCAGTAATAACTTATTGTGCGTCACTTTGGATAAAAGCGTCATCCAAATCAAATGTAATTTAATGTTTGTTGTTGGTAATGGCCCTCCAGTAGTGAAATGACCCACTAAAAGATGGCATTTTCTGTCATAAACTGAAAACACAGCTCTACAGACAAAATCTAGGCTTTTCTTGGTAAATGCTATGTGCAAGAGTATGACCATAGAAACTAACTGGTCTTTATGCATAACTTCTGTTCTAACACTAGGGAATTCATTAATAATAATGAAAAGCCTGTTTTGCACTCTTGCACAGTTTAGTCATTGCTCTTGCACATGACTGTTCCTCTAGTCATACACACTCACTGGAAGTCACTGGAAAACTGTCTGTAAAATGGTGAGTTTTAAATCTGGTATTCATGCTGACATATTTATAACATTAATCTGTGTTACTTGCTTGGCTATTTAACAATCTGTTTCATGTCTTGCCAATAATAACCTGGGTGTATTTGTGGAATTACTGAATTTCATGCTCAATATACAAGGATGAAAGGCTATTCCTGATGATCTCATCTTCTATTCTTCTATTGAACTTTTGTCAAATCACCGATAATAAAAAATGTTTTTAAAAACTAATGTGAGCCCCTTGGTCGAAAATGAGAATCGTTAGGGCGTAGCTGAAATGAAAAAAACTGAAGATCTGCCGCCAGCTCAGATTTTCACAGCATATAAATGTTTGAACTCGCTGAAAATGTCACAGGTGGACACTATCCGTCTCAGCGGGCGCCTGGACGGCGAGCGATGCATCACCTGGAGTGATGAGGTGTGAAAGTGCACAACGCGGGGTTCTCACCCCGGCTTCCCCGGGCCCCTCGCACGCCGCCCAGGTGTTAGCGGGCCCTCCGGAGGGGCACGGCACGGGCCGCGTGGACTCCAGACCCGAGCCAGACGCTCAAAACCAACTGCCACTCTAATTGCCGGTTTTGTCGATGCCCTTGGACACAAAGGCGATGGCAGCGGAAGGCTAAATGTATACAAAGATGTCTATTTTTTTCTATTCCAGTAGCTTGCCGCAGTGAAAACAAAACAAAAGTATGCGGCGGGCCATATGCTACATCCGGGCTTGGAGAGCGTCCGACCACAAGAAACCTGAGCCTTAGCTAAAGCGTGCATTAAAAGGCAATACATGTTATATTAAAGTATAAATGGAATGCAACTGTGCGTCTGTGTATATCTGTTAGACAATTCAGTGAAATTTCCAAGAAACCACACAAACAATGCAAACCAAGTCCACCATGCCAAAATAGATTTCTGAATCAAAAGTGGATATTTTAAACTGAATTATATCTTTTAAGGAAAAAAAAATCATTTGGACTCAGTGAACTCAACTTCTGGACTGCATTGTGATAATTAAACTGCAGATTGTCATACAGTGGCAAAGCCAATCAACAAAGCTATTTGGTGTTACAAATTGGGTTATGAAGTAATGACTTAAAAGGTTTTTAGGTTTTCTTTTGGAATACGCGTTGAATAAAGAATAGAAAGATGTAATATTTGACTGGTGGATTGAAAAGGAGGGTGTGGAGTGGACGCAGTGAGGGTAGGGGTTAACAGCTCACAAAGGCAATAGGATGAATAAGAGCCCCAGCTCGTCACAGTCAGAGAGCATAAATATTATTCTTAATACCTGGAGGTGCTGTTACACATATACATTGCCGAAAATGTCAGTCTTGTCACTTAGCGTGCCATCACCGTGAGTGTAGGCTCCTAAATAAAGACTAATGACTGTTGGCTGGACGCCCATATTTGTTATTAGTGCCAAGGCCTAACAACCTAACAAATACACCCTTACGCAAGCACAGCCGAGCACACGCTTACCTGTACACACATGCAGAGTGTAACCTAGCACCCTTACCTGTGCACGCAAGGACAGCGCAGCCTAGCATATCAGTGGCTACTGTGGGTACAACAAATATCAAGAAGGATGAGACAGAAGTCTTCATCCAATGGTCTGACAGCTCCTCCATTGAAGAAGAAGAGAGATCAATGCCTCTTCCTAGTACCCCTATACAAGCATTGCACCATGATAGAGTGAATTGTATGTTATCACCAAATGTAGTTGTTAATGTCATTATTTTATTTTGCTTTTGGAACATTATAAACTGACCGCTGTTTGGTGTGACTGCAGGGAAAGGTGTCAGAGGCGAGGGGTTTCGGGGGTGTGACCAGGCCGCCCCTCCACCACTGTTCAGCCAGGGAAGGCCTGGAAGGTGCGGTCCCTCCGCACACTTCTGACCTGGAGCTCTGGCGGCGTGGGTGTCCCTCCCTGGAAGCCAGGCCTGCACGCGAGATCGCGGCTAATTAGCGCCCTGCGGAGATTTGCTGAATCGTGTCTTTATCGTTTGACGCCTATCTGCTGATGCACACGTTTAAAAGCTGGCAGCTGCAGGCAGAGCTCGACAGGTGCACGTCCTTCTGCGACTCCGAGCTCTCACCCCGTTTTCTGCGTCTCTGAACGGGCTGCAAATCTCCCCAAACCCTTTCATATTCAAGTAGCTTCATCTTAATCGCTATGCTCAGGGGTGTTTTAAAGCATTTGTCTATTAGTTTTTTATGCACAAACAAACAAAGTTTTGGGGCCAAACTCAATTGCTTTGGGTGGACATGGACTTGGACTCAAATGGACTTGAAGTTAGCTGTACTGTACATACAAAGATGAACACTACTGCCTTCATGGATTCACTCTCTGTATGATTAGCACAAAGGTGATTGGCTGCTCTTGTTTTGTAAAGTGTCTTTATGTCTTTTGTCATGAATGAGCCAATCAGAGGTTGCTGTTAAATATATAACTAGTTAAATATATAATAAATCTACACTGACATTGCTGACTGAATGACCTTTTATTAACAAGCCCAGATTAATTTTCTAATAGTTGATAGTTGTAGAGGCAGAATTGGTATTGATTAAAAAAACAAATCCAGTAATGAGCACACGGCAAAGTTAGTCAGTGGGGAAATAGAACAAGAGCAAAATTCATAGACCTGCCATGATTGGAGGAAAAAGCTTAAAGCATCACACCTTTAGACCTCCCCAGGGCCCCCTCTGCCCATAGGGCTGCCTTCGTTCCCTCTGATGTATATGTAAGAGGGTAGCAGTGCGCCCTGGTGCTTTTTGCACAAGGACTGCTACGCAATAATGAGCAGTGACCCCTGTTTGTGTGTGTTCAGCAGTATGGCCACTGTGTGAGGACTGCTTCCCAACACCGAAAAAACCCCCAACACAAGCCCATTTTCCCTAATCTATGGAGCTATTATTCTCTCTGGACTGCCCTGCCCACTGTGATGTCATCACAAACATCCTGCCCTGTGCTCTGTGATGTCATCAGAACCATCAGTCTCTGTACTCCACCAGGAACACGGCGCTACTGGGCGGCTCTTTTGGTTGAAGTTCTGTGCTGTGGTGTGCGGATTAACTACTCTGTCTGGGTAGTAAAACTCTTCATGTTTGCTCACCATCCAAATGTGACATTATGCCATAGATCACTTGGAGGCGTATGCCTCGTACAGCATACTTCTGAGTCTTTGCGTGCTTAAACCAGACATAAAGCCCAAGTTAAATTGGAAAGCGTTCATTGGTGGCTTGAGCAGTCAAGCCACACCCCTCAGCCTGCTGCATTTGTTTTAACGGTGAGTCAAATTTAAGAATAAAAATGCGAGCGTTGATTGAATCATGAGTTATTTTTTGTCAGTCGCATAAATGATGTCAGGATGATTGAGTATCGTAGCCATCATAAAAGCCACATTTATGGGACACATGAGAAGTAAAGCAGTTCTATATACAAACAGTGGGCGCAGCGCGCTAAGATAAATGTGCGGGTATTTCTGGGAATGGACGTGTCCACTGTGGTCGGCATGCCACTTGCATTGTTTGATCTTCCCTCCAAAAACCAGCCCCGGGGTTATCACACCATTGTAAAATGCAGCTGTCCTTCCAGCGGGCCGATCCAGCGGAGAAACCCGCGTGAGTTTTCGGGGCAGAGCGCGGGCCGGATTCCTGCCCGCCGCGGCGAGGTCAGCTGGAACCGCGTTTCAGCCGAAATGTTCGGAGTATGCCTACACTGCAGTACGGGGACCGCAGGGGCATGGACGCGTTCCACCGGCCGCCTATCAGCTTCCCGCTCTGCCGTCAAGGTCGCCGTGCCCTCAGCCAGTGCGCCGGCGGTTAGCGTGGTGAATGTGCTCGCGCAGTGCAGACTGTCAGGCTCTACCGCCAGAGCTACCGAGAGTGGAGTCGGTAAGTCAAGACGAGTTAGATTATTATTATGTCATTATTATGGTGTTATTTTTAAGGAGGTTGGAGGTGGGCATGAACAGCATGACCCACTATGGTTTTAAAAAAATTTCCTTACTTTTTTTCTGCAAGTTTAGAACGCAGGATCATATTCATGAGTCAGAGGAACTTCGCGTTTTGACAACAACCCACTGATTGTTATCCCCCCCGTCAGTCCACTAACTGAGCATCCACAAACACAAATCAGAGGAATACACATCATTTGAGTGGCATGGTGGTGCAGTAGATAGCGCTGTCCCCTGGGTCTTGGGTTCAAATCCTGGCCAGGGCCTCTCTGTGTGGAGTTTGCATGTTCTCCCTGTGTCCGTGTGGGTTTCCTCTGGGTACTCCAGTTTCCTCCCACAAGACGTACAGGTTTAGGCACAGGGCATTGCTGTAAAAGAGCATGTGTGCTCAGTCAACCTACCCTGTATAAATAAAGGTTAATAAAATGTGCAGCTTGCGCAAGCAAACTGTAGATGCCCATGTGACCACTGGGGGTCGCCGGCGAGCGATGAGAGCCATCCTAGCCCACTGAATGGGTGACGCCACAGCCAATCATGTGCCAGCCTGCAGTGTTTCTGGCCGCAGTTGAACCCTGACTATAGGGTCCATCCAAACCCTGGCTCAGTGCCCTAATAGGGCCGCATGCTATCCGCCCGCTATCAATTTAGCCAACTGCTAGAGAAGCAGGTAGCTGGAGCAGATACCCCTGTGCTGGTTTATGCACAAGTGTGGCCAAAAAAAGCTATTTTTTGACAGAGAAATGAAGCCCACCACAGATTAAGGATGCTAAATCACTGGTAAGAGGTGTGCAAAGTACTAGTTTCCTGAATGTATGCAGGAGTCCTTTCCTGCATGTTGTGTATCTGATTATCCTCTCTCCCGTGGTTTAATTTTAAATGCTGAGGTTTTCATTTTCATCAAAATGACGGCTCATGAGAAAAGGCAGGAGCCGATGCTGAGACGTCTGCAGCATTACCAGCTGAAGGCGGAGCTGCAGATTTCTGCCTTCCCAGCAGGGAGGTGAATTAGCTTGCGCATGTAATCACTCAAACTGCCTGGTGATACCACTGACCCACGCTGCTAAATTGGGGACGTGGAAAACAGAAGCGAAACACGCACAGGGCCTGGGTTTGTTCTCCGGGTTTGTCAGGTCTTACATCGTGTGACTCAGAAGGGGATTGTGCTGACTGTGCTTCTCTGCCTAACGTCCTGGCAGGCCCGGGTTCGAGCGGCCTCCCGCCGCTCCAGTCGGATCCATGGCTGGGGGGACGCGAGTGGAGGCTGCAGGGCTTAAAGGCGCAGTCACCGGCCAGCTCCAGTACTGACGTCTAGGCCCTCTCTCCTTCGTTCAGGAGAATATCAGCTGAGGCTACAGCCGTTAGCGAACGCTAGTCCAGGACAAAAAGCAGCAAAAACTAACATGGTGAACTGCAGCTCTGTGAATGTGACTTCTTAGCATAGGAATGGGCTTTAAGTTTAAGTTATTTTCCGTGGACTACCTGCACAATTAGGACAGAAATGCATCATCTGAATAGGTAACTGTCTGAGTTATTTCTATTCAGACATAACTGAGTTACACTGGACAGAGATAATCTGTACACATCTGATGGAGTAACCCCCTGTCAGAGGTTAAGGAGTCTGTTCCTGGACCATCATTTCCTCTTCTTTGAAAATGATAAGCAATGGAAGATATCTCAAAATATAATCTCCGTTAAGTGTATTACTCCAGCACTCTGTTGACCCTATAACACAGGACAGGCTACACCCATTTAAAGCTTTCCTTAGATGATCTCAAAAGAGGCGTTTGGACAGAAATAAATGAGAAAGAACCATCTGAACCTATCTAACAACGGCTTCAGTACTGTGGCCGAGTGTTCCAGAGAAAAAGCCTCACGTGTCATCACACGTTTCATCGCACGTGTCATTGTACGTGTCATTCCGTATTCCGTGAACTTCTCGGAGGGCAGCAGTAGCTGGTACAGCCTTAAACATTGCAGGGGGAAATTCTATTAAAGCTTTATAGATGGCATAGCTGACAAGATATCGAACATGCAACTGAATAACTAGACCTCATTATGGCTACTATTTATATCAAGGGCTGGAGAAAGAACTGCATGCAGTACCATCAACAAAGTCATAGACCTGTGTCCCCAAACTCTGAACTAAAAAAATGGACTAAACTTCTGTCTGATACCCAGTCGCATTCTATACATTAAAATGGCCAGTTGTATGTAATATATGTGACCAGTAAGTAAATGCAATAACGCATTCAGCACGTACAGCATTCATATGAAGGCTATGCAGGACTTCAGGTTGTCTGAGAGAAAGACAGTGGGTCAGCGTGTTTTATCTGAAACGAAGCCTCGTGTGATGCATTGCATTTTTAAAAAGCAGTGTGTGTCGGAATGCACTTTAATTATGTAGGCCAGGTTGGAGTAGCCTGGTGCACCTATGTGAATTTCCCCCCTTTTTCCGTTTGTCATTCTCTGTCTTCTCTGTTCGGATCCAAAGAACCTTCTGGTGACAGCAGAGAGCACGGGCTAAGAATAACGGATGTTTTTTTTTTTTTTTTTTTACAAGTGCAGTAAGGTATTATCCCTCAGAGATCAACAAGATACAATTGTTGCTAGGCTGCGGGCCTTGCGCTGGCATTACAAGCTTAGACCGGGTGCCAGAGTATGTCCAGAGCAGGGGCGCTGTTATGACAGCGTTTCTGCTCTCCGGCTTCTGGGAAGAATCTTCCCGTGCTATGGGACGGGGTTATTGTGAGTGCCTTTCGCACGCGGCAGATACCTTTCTGCCCACCGCGGCTTACAGCTGAAAACGGAGCTCCACTTTACATTTCCCGAGAATCACCTCGGCTCGCATGTCAGCCCGAGCCCCTCTACCGCCCCCTTGCCTTTCAGCCTGGAGTACTGCCCATTTCCAATGATCAATAAATGCAAGCATTTACGAAGAGTATGCATTTTTCCTGCATGAGGGATCAAAGTTAAATTGTACAGCATATGACCCATTAAACTGTTGGTTTTCTTTTGAATAGGTAAAGATCATGTGTGCATTGTTATGGAAAGCCCCGAAATTAGCAGCTAGCTGTATGCTGGCCTGCGACTTGCACCGCAGGCCTGGTCTGAGCAGGCGGGCGGCGCAGGTGAGAATTACAGACTACACTGATACCAAGATTTCAGTACGCTGCTTGATCTTAACTGACCCACCACCGAAAGTGCCTCTCGTCTCACTTCGGTGCACGGCAAGTGACCACATTACCAAACGGGCTCAGGCGTGAAAAATGCCTTTGCTTGCATGATGACATGCCACGCACCCAACGGAAAATAGGCCCCAAAATACCCAAAAACCCCCAATCCAAAAATCAAACCCGCATTCAGTTTGATCTTCCCTCAATAAAACTGGCCAATATTGTGGTAGTGCAAAAAAAAAGGTAGGGATGCCAAAACTTTTTTTTGCGAAGCAGAGATTATCACACAGGTGTGACTCTTAATTGAGGCAAATAACTTCCCAGCATGCAATAGGTCACGTACACAAATTCTGGACGGGCCTGACTACCGTATAATTATGGCTTGCATGACTGCAAAAGGATAGCTGAGTGTCTCTGAAAGTGGGGTGATCATTGGGGTACACGGCAGGAGCTTCAGTGACCGAGACAGATCAGCTTGCTAATGTGTCATGTGCAAGGGTGTGGGACATTTTTTTCCGGAATGTTCTGGAATGACACCTGAGACAGAGTTTTTAATTTCCTTCAGCTGAGCGCGCGTTGATTGACTTTCCCGTGGAAAAGTAGCCTCATATTCCTTCCTCAGGATTCCAGACACGAGTATACTGTACAACATGACACATACAGACTGCACAGCCTGCAAGCACCAGCTTAACACCCTATTAAGTGACACACTAAAAAAAACCACAACTAAGTGCCATTGGTCGTTCTGGTATTGTACAGATTGTTGACAATAATGAGAATATTTTTGGGAAAGGGAAGATAACTATAATATAATAACGCTATTTTTATTGCTATTTTTATTTTTGGGGGAGATTTTGTAATTCTTCTGCAATATGTGCAGTGGATGCTTCCATTGGTATGTCTATTGCAATAAAATCTGTTCCAGCAAATAGAGAGGGTAATATTCAGTGGTCTGATCTGGGGATTGTGTGTTTACCTGGGAAAAACACATTCAACGGGACAAGAACATTCCTTCCCTCTCTTTTCTGTTTTATTTTGTACAAAATAATATTTGAATAACCCCATCAAATCTGAACAAAAATAGGGAACGGATTAACCTGACATTTAGGAACACTGGTAGGTGGATAATTTCATTTGGACATTTAGATTGGATTGTTTACAGAATTAACATAATGGAATTATTATAGCCAACTGTGGCCAATGTCAGTAAAACAAGCAGTACACTTGCCATTTTTTCTTAAAAGAAATTATGCATTCAAAAAAATTCAATTGTGGCTCAGTTAAAGTCCATAAAATGGTGTAAAAAATCACTTCAAAATAGCGTTGGCCTTTCCCTTTGACTTTTTCTCAAAGTTGGTATCCATTAGAAACAGCCAGATAGGTCGGAGGCAAAGGGAAAAGGTTCAGCCAGTTTTGGACAGGTGCAGATTTCACCGACAGTCCTTCTGTTTCACTACGATATCACATTACATTGCTACTGACTTGCTACAGTTCTTTCCATCTAATGAAGTTGGCCAGCCTGTGGAGAGATCATTGACTTCTTAAATATATTATTCACATTGATATCATTCCAATAAACTGCAGGATGTCTAAACAAAAATTATACTGAAAAACGTGAAAGCATAATTTCTTTACTGTACATTACTAGATGTCACATGGATAGCACCTTCAGTAATTGTTCTGGGAAAGTTGTGCTCTAAAAAAAACCCCAAGGACTGCCGTCTTGCCAACTGATCAATTTAATTACAGCCTTTAATTACAGGGGCTTCAGTTTCAAAAAAAGGATTGCCCTGTGGATGTGTGTGTGTACATATACGTGGCACATATGTGAGAATCTATGAGTGTGTGCATGTGTGTGTGTGTGTGTGCATACGTGTATGTGTGGCGTTATGTGTGTGCTGTGTGTGTGTACATACGTGCACATGTGACATCTGGTGTGTGATTTGGTGATGTACGGTGTGTGCATGGTGTGTTACCGGGTGTGTGGTGCTATGGTGTGGCCAGTGTGTGCATGTATGTATGTGTGTTCGTATGTGTGCACGTATGTGTGTGTGTGTACCTATGTGTGTGTGCGTGTATACAGCTGTGTGTGTGTGTGCATGTGTGTGTGTGTGTGTGCATGTGTGTGTACCTGTGTGTGTGTGCGTGCGTGTGCATATAGCTGTGTGTGTGCGTGTGCATGTATGTGCGTGTGTGTGTGTGTGTGCGTATGTGTGCATGTGTGTGCAAGTAGGTGTGTGTGTCTCTGTGAGCACGTGCACTGTGGCACACTCTAACAGTGTGTGGAGTTGTGTGGGAGGAACACGACACCACTCTTCCCTGAGAAAGGCAATCAGCTCACTCGCCGTGGCTGGAAGGGGAAAACTGTCTCAGGGTTGTTCCAGAATATTCCAAACTGCCACCTCGGACAAGTGCAACATCAGCAGTCTGAGCTGTGCGATTGCGCAGTCTTTTGTGTTTGTGAACCTCTCAACTTCAGCACCTCTGAAAGTAGCACTGAAAAAGTGAAAGAGAAAATAATTGATTGACTGTGTCAGCGTAGCAGGCAAGGTGTCACTCTGACGTAGACGGAGGACCTATCAGTGACCAGAGCTGGCTCACCCTTCGGGGCACACTGTCCCACAATGCCAATGGCCATTTTTAGAACTCATTTTCCCAGAATCAATCCCATAGTGCCTCACACTGTGAGACTGACATCGTAGGGCTGTGTGTGATGGGAACAGGTCTGCTGTGGGTTTCTATTAGCCTGCTGAGATGAAGGGCAGGATCCCCAGGACAAGGGAGCTAATTGCACTTATTGCTACCTCAGGGGATGACATCACTTCCTGTAGTGCACATTTACATGCTAACTGAAGTCCCAGACCTCTGCGTAGCTACACTGTCAGATTGTTCACACAGTACAGATATCATGCCTGTGATGCTTCCCAAATACAAAATGTGGTTTACATTGCTGTAAAAAGTTAATTTATGAGTGATACAAACTACTCAGGTAAACCAAAGCGTTAACGCGTAGTACTAACTACCAAAATGTTTTGTTTTCAT
The DNA here is from genome assembly GCF_018555375.3 of Anguilla rostrata. Lineage (NCBI taxonomy): Eukaryota > Metazoa > Chordata > Actinopteri > Anguilliformes > Anguillidae > Anguilla > Anguilla rostrata. The sequence goes on from NC_057947.1 coordinate 3,230,727, forward strand.
CTTCATATTTTCAGTTGATTAATCCGAAATCCAGTCCTGGACTGCTGCGGCGTCTGCTGGTTTTCGGTACGTTTCAGCACCGTTCACTTCAGTCATTGATTGGTTGAAGAAAACACATTGTTCTCGAGGCTGTGATTGGCTGCTGATTGAAAAGAAACCACAAACACCTGCAGACAATGTAGCCCATTCAGGACTTCAGTTTGACGCCCTTGGCCTTGGACGGGATAATTAATAATTAATCAATTGATATATAATTCATAAATACCAACGTATCAGTCCTTTGATTTGACACTCTAATGAAAATTACGCATCTCTGTTTACATATTACCACGTTAACTGTCAAAATAGCCTAAATTAAATGTCAATGAATTTGCCATCCTTTTCACCATGAAAACCCAAGGAAGCAGCACCTTATATGGCTTGTGGAGATCCTCTGTCTCCATGAGAAAAGCGGTTTTGGGAAACTCGTGGATATCCAACACTTTCAATGGTAAGAACCTCCACGCGGGCTTGAAGGACCGGGCCCTGGCTCGGTTCTCCTGACAGTAAGACAATGACTCGGATATCAAGACATCAGAGCCCTCCGTATCCATGACAGCGCGGTGTTGGATGTCTGGCATCGGGCAACGTGCCAGAGCGACGAAAGGAAATACCGTCACATTCGCGCACAACAATGCACAGCACGACATTTCACACATCCGTTAAACTTTCCTGGCAGGAGAGGACACCCCGCTCACCTGACATGAACCCGGCCGATGAGCCCCTTTTAACGATCCGGACTGGCGCGCGCATGGGCCGGGTCACGTGACCAGGCCGAGCCGAAGGCAGGTCGGTCGCGATCACTGGGTTACCTCCACCAGCGGGGAGCGGGAGACCCAGCTGAACCCGCTGGACGCATCGCTCTGAAAAACAACCGACTAGCGAATAAACCGTCAGCGATGCAGCATTGTTGCGCTCGCTTTCCGTGTGCACAACATTCAATTATTTCACTTCCTCTACCCGGGGGACCTGAAGGTAGAACAAGCACATAATGTGCAGTTATCGTAAATTGCTCCAGGATGAGTTTTAATTTTATGGTTGTGTGAAAATTCGATGAAAACAAACTGACATCATTTCCAGAATAAATCCAGGATATATTCATCCGGGTAATGAGTGTAATTGAGGCGCTCAGATGTACTGTACTTGCTGTTGGCAGGAAAGAGAAACATTTATATTTTCTTGGGTTTGGATTTCAGGACCGGATTGTAAATGCACCCAGCTGACATGGTTTAATGTTAATTTACCTCTCGCTTCTGTTTTTCAAATTGTGGGACCTGCAATCTCTCTAACGGAAACATCGTCTTAACATCTGGTACAACGATGGGGACTGTATGTTGTTTGCAGTCTTTGCAGGAGTATATTTAATGAATGATTACTGTTTCCCATGCAGAGTCAAAAGTTTGAGAAGGTACTGGGGAAGTTTTTTTCTTTTAAACTTTGAATGGTTGAGTGGGTAAATAACTGACTGAAATTATTGAGTGGAACATAACAACTCTTTCCTTCGTTTGTTTATTTACGAAATAGGTCTTGTAAGTCTGGCACACTAATCCCTCCAGAGACTGAGGTGTTCTTCCAGGTGTGGTGATGTGGTTTGTGTCACAGAGGGGGGGAGGAGGAGGGGTGAGAAAACACGAAGCAGTCCAGCTTGCTGTTCCCGTGTGGGTGGAACAGCACCCCCCCCCCCCACCGTACTCACGGAGACTGACGATGACAGCGCCATGGCGATCTCACGCAGATGCTACTTCCATTTCCTGAGGCGCTGCACACTCAGGTCTGGAACGAGCAGCAAAGAGACGTCGTCCAAGCCCAGCCCGGCGGGAGACGGATCCTGACGGAGGGCTCAGAAATGGGCTTTTCTGGAGAGAAACACCGCATGATCCACAGGAGGAGACCTGCCGGGCCACTGGGTCACCTCCCGATGTCAGCTTCTGCGAGGAAAACATCTGTTCCCAGAAAATACACTGGGCCTTACGGACACCCGCAGTCATCAATCTACTGCTCTTGTGCAAGCACAAACTCTCCAAGAAAAAAAAAAAAAAAAAAAAACAAGTGGGATAAAATTGGACGTTTTCACAATGGTAATGCAAGATACACCCTTAAAAAAAACAGACAAGGTTTTCAGGGGAGGATTTCATGTTCTTTTCCAGGAGGGCGAGTCTTGGAGAACATGCCGAGATGATGATGACTGACTTATGAATAAATTATCAGATGTGCGAGATAGTGTTTGTGGAAAGCTATATAGCAGATTGCCTGCACTAGCACCCGTTCAGCAAAATGCAATGGAAAGTACATTCATAAAAACAGCCAGGCCGATAAGTCATTTGCAGTATTGGACTGGCTGTGTTTATGAGCGTACTTGCCACCGCGTTTTGCTGAATGTGTGATAGAGCATGAATTCTGTTATATAGCTTTCCGCAAGCACTATCTTGCACATCTGATAACTTATTCATAATTCTGAGCACTGCATTCTCTTGGTACAATGAAAACCTTTAATATAACAGTCAAATATGAGTGAAATAAGTCAGGGAATGACTCTCTTTTGCACAGTTTACTGTGGTTCGGTTTTCAGTTTTTTTTTTATAAATCTGAGGCCTAACATATGGCTGAGCATGTCTAATTCCCACCCTAATTTGGAGTGGCCAACTGTCTGCAACTGCAGCCATGATCATGGTGGAACCCCGCTGCCGATTCAGGAGAGTTGTCCGCAGTCTCCTCCAAGACACGCAAGTCTGCTTCTTCTCACACCTCAGATTACAGCTAAGACATGCAGTCCACAGGTGCCAGGCCGACCAGCAGGCTTCGCTAGAGAGAGATGAAACAATCGCCAATTGTGCATTGCCCTGTGGAGCTACCGGCCACAGTTGGATCAGGTTCAGACCAAGACTGCAAAGCCCATCGTGCATAAGTCATAGTGCCTTAACTGAATGAGCCACCGGGCAGCACTGCTTTTGAGATTTAAACTTCAGGTCAGTTCCGTTTCCTGACAGTTACTCCACCCTTGAAGCCGCATCTTGCTGTCCCTGACTGGAGATACTGATTAAACTAAGTAACAACTAATCCACAAGAAGATTTCAGACAATTTCAGTCAATACTAGAAGCAATAGGTTAAGCCAATCCCCAGTAAGGGGGAACTGATTTCAACCAATCCATAGTTAGAGACATAGATTTAAACCAATCCAGAGCAAGAGGGACTGATTTATTGGACAATCCCCAGTAAGAGGCAATGATTTATGCTAATGTACAGTTAAAGGACCAGGGTTAAGCCAGTCCCCAGTAAGGGATACAGATTTATGCTAATCTGCATTTAGAGAAACATGTTTAAGCCAATCCCCAGTAAGAGATACTGATTTAAACCGCTCCCCACTTAGAGGTGCTGATTTAAGCCAATCCTCAATAGGAGGACAGTGGTTAACTGGCCCACATATAAAGGGGGGGGGGGAACTTTTAAGCTTAAGAATGTAAGGGTAACATTTTTAATAAATGTATAATGTCCACTTTAGGACACAATCATACATACATGTACATAAGTAGCTTCAAAGTCAGAAGCACATGAGTCAGACAAACACTGGAGTTCAGTTGGTGTGAGAATATTTGGCTGAAACAAGCTGCTTTAAAAGGGGGTTCTGTTCTCAATATCTTTCCGAAAGTGCTCAGCCGCAAAATGACGTTGGTTGAGGTCTGTTGCTGGTTTTGGTGGGGGACCAATGGTGAAGCTGTTATAACCCATCGCATACGACTGCTCCTCTTAACAGTGCTGACTGGCTGAGAGCCTAAGAGACCTCACCTTCTCTGTGACCGCACACTACTGCACTGAAGAATACTGCACTATAACACACCTTCCCTGTGACCCCAAAATCACTGAATATGCACTATAACACACCTTCTGTGACTGCACACATGCACTGGAATACTGCACTATAACACACCTTCCCTGTGACCGCACACTATTGCACTATAACACACCTTCCCTGTGACCGCACACTACTGCACTGGAGAATACTGCACTATAACACACCTTCTCTGTGACCGCACACACTGCATGGGAATTTCCATAATACCTTCTTGTGACACACACACTATCACCTCCTGTGACCGCACACTACTGCACTATAACACACCTTCTCTGTGACCGCACACTACTGCACTGGAGAATACTGCACTATAACACACCTTCTCTGTGACCGCACACTACTGCACTGGAGAATACTGCACTATAGCACACCTTCCCTGTGACTGCACACTATTGCACTATAACACACCTTCCCTGTGACCGCACACTACTGCACTGGAGAATACTGCACTATAACACATCTTCCCTGTGACTGCACTACGCACTTAAATTCCTGGACTGCACACTACTGCACTATAACACACCTTCCCTGTGACTGCACACTACTGCACTGGATACTGCACTAACACACTTCCCTGTGACGCACACTATGCACTATAACACACCTTCCCTGTGAGCCACGACTGCACTAAACCACCTTCCTGGACGAATACTGCACTATAACACACCTTCCCTGTGACCCACACTATGCACTATAACACACCTTCCCTGTGACTGCACACTACTGCACTATAACACACCTTCCCTGTGACCGCACACTACTGCACTATAACACACCTTCCCTGTGACCGCACACTACTGCACTATAACACACCTTCCCTGTGACCGCACACTACTGCACTATAACACACCTTCCCTGTGACCGCACACTACTGCACTGGAGAATACTGCACTATAACACACCTTCCCTGTGACCGCACACTACTGCACTATAACACACCTTCTCTGTGACCGCACACTAGTGCACTATAACACACCTTCCCTGTGACCCATCTGCTAAACAATAGCCCCAAAAAACCACGGCCGGCAGCGAGTCATTTTCTCCCCAATTTGGCGTGAAAACCACAAACCTGGCAACCCTGGCCTTGGAGCAGAGGAGGTGGGTCTTCAGGCTGTGTCAGTAGATGAGTGACAGATGGGAATGTCGACTGAGTGATGACGCAACCTCTTAAATCCACATTACGTCCGAAACAGCTATGAATGACGTTAATAAATGCCCCACATTGACATACATTCATCAGTAAGCTCAACTAACGTCTTCATTTACTTTAATACGCAGTATGGGAAATAATGGAAAGAAACAGTATTTATAATTTAATGAATCTAAGACTACCATTTGTAGATTATGAAGACTTCAAAGACAAAGCAAATGGAAACAACCAAACCGGTATTGTGTTAAAATAGGCTTAAAGTATAATTTTTTTTTTTTTAATATGTAAGGAAAATGATGGAACAATAATTCTAGCCTCATGGAAGTGATTTTTTGAATGCCTGGAAATAGAATATTCTAAGTGACAATAATTTGTAATTGGCACGCTGATATACACAACAAGCAAACAAATCTATCACGCAGTGTTTTGTGTTCAGTTTGAGAGCTTAACAAAGAAGCCGTCTGTCAGAAATATTTTTTTAAGGTGAACCATCACCCATTAATCCCGCAGTTATCTGGAGCACAGGCATCTAGCATCACAGCAGCTGCTCTTGCTAATGACTTCTGCTTCACTTCATACCCCCAAAACTACACTGTGATATAACTGCGCAACACTAACAATGAAGAAAAAAAATCTCTCGAAGTTTTCCCATGATCCCTTGCGCCCCCTGTCGTCATAGAGCTGTATGCTGAGCTGGTCTTACCAGCACACACATCCCACACCACATTCGTCACCGACATAGCTTGCATTAGCACCTAAGATGTAGATTTTAGTCTAGACTCATGTTAGTTTAGTTTATTTAGCTAATTAGGGATTTGTTCTGAAGAGCCATAGGATCTGTTTGGCCTTCGGTCTCCAGCGCTTGATAAGTTTAAGTGTCTTATCACAAAAGCTGACTCAGCTCGCCTGTATTCTTGGGTCCAAACTTATTGTTGTTTTTAAGATTTAAAAATAAACCAGCAGAGCCTGTAACCAAGGTCAAAGACCCCTGCTTTAGACCTTACTTCAGCAGCAATACTTCTAAATAGAACAGCGCCGTCATGATTTACAAGTTTGAGATCATCTATCATTCTAATAATTGAGAAATTTTGGATTGGGTCACAATACATTTTTCACCATAAACACATCTAAAACTACAGACTGCAAGACACTGTGGACCATTGAAGTTAAACCCAGCCACCTCCATCCCCCGTTTCCATTGTCAGTGTTCTTACGTAACTCAGGTAGGTTGCAAACAGTGTGAGCTAATTAAAGCCCCATCGGGGGGTGGAGCGCTGCAAGGCTAGGCCGCAGCAGCCACTCAGAGCGAAGAAAGGAGGCATTGATGGAGAAAGCGCTGAATCAGAAGTATCATATTTATGTTGACTGATGAAAACGTAGATGCCTGAATGCCGCCATTGTCCCGCGGGTTTGTGACACTGGCCATTTGTTCCCCCCCCCCCCCCCATTCAGAGCGCATGCCGGCGCGATGTGTCTCCGCTGATTTCGCCGGGCCCGCTGGCACCGGCGCTGAGCAGAAAGGTGTTTATTTTCGTTACGCTACCAGCATGGGGAGACTGCAATATGGGCAGCTTACCCACGAAACCCAAACAGTTTCCAAGAGATTCTTTACCCAGATGTGTTCCGCAGCACACCTTCCTCCACAAAGGAGAACGCTGCAGGACAACGCCTCACCGCAAAAAAAAGACTGTCTTAACAAGTGTTTTAGTCTTCTGGTGAGATGAAAAATCTTATTTTGTTTCTCTGAAGTAGAAAATACAGTGTATTTGCTTGTTGAGTTTAACATTTTGCTTGACAAGTGAACTTTTACCCCATTGGCGAATCTCAAAATGAGTCAAACTGTGTCACCTCATTGGCAATATTTCTGTTTTATTTAGCGAAGAAGTAATTGAAATAAAATTTTCAAGTCTAAATATAAGACTAAAATACTTGTTAAGATGAACTTTTTTTGGTTTTTGCGGTGCTCAATGTGAGATGTTTGATCACTTGTAGCAGGAGAAAAAGGGTGGGTAACAGTACACCAGTGACGTATATCAGTATATCCGTGATGCCTATCAGTATACCCGTAACTTATATCAGTATACCCGTGATGTCTATCAGTATACCCGTGATGTATATCAGTATACCCGTGATGTATATCAATATACCCGTAACGTAATTAACCGCATATAGTATACGTACTAATTATACATATTACCGTTTTAACGTATATATCAGTATACCCCTGACGTATATCAGTATACCCGTAACGTATATCAGTATACCCATGACGTATATTCAGTTATATACCGTAACGTATATATCAGTATAACCGTACTGGTATATCAGTATACCCGTAACGTATATATCAGTATACCCCTGACGTATATCAATATACCCGTAACGTATATATCAGTATACCCGTAACTTATATCAGTATACCCGTGATGTCTATCAGTATACCCGTAACTTATATCAGTATACCCGTGATGTCTATCAGTATACCCGTGATGTATATCAGTATACCCGTGATGTATATCAATATACCCGTAACGTATATATCAGTATACCCCTGACGTATATCAGTATACCCGTAACATATATCAGTATACCCATGACGTATATCAGTATACCCGTAACGTATATATCAGTATACCCCTGACGTATATCAGTATACCCGTAACGTATATATCAGTATACCCCTGACGTATATCAATATACCCGTAACGTATATATCAGTATACCCCTGACGTATATCAGTATACCCGTGACGTATATCAGTATACCCGTGACGTATATCAATGTACCCGTGACGTATATCAGTATACCCGTGATGTATATCAGTATACCCGTGACGTATATCAATGTACCCGTGACGTATATCAGTATACCCCTGACGTATATCAGTATACCCGTAACGTATATCAGCATACCCATGACGTATATCAGTATACCCGTGACGTATATCAGTATACCCGTGATGTATATCAGTATACCCGTGACGTATATCAATGTACCCGTGACGTATATCAGTATACCCGTGATGTATATTAGTATACCCATGACATATATCAGTATACCCGTGACGTATATCAGTATACCCGTGACGTATATCAGTATACCCGTGATGTATATCAGTATACCCGTAACATATATTAGTATACCCATGACATATATCAGTATACCCGTAAGGTAATGGTCACGCATCTCCCATGGACGGCCATCGTTACACGGGGCAAACTGCAAGTGCAGAGATCTGTACCCCACTTTCTCAGGGTTACAGACATCAGTTATCTAATCTGTGGTGTGAAATTAAAAATACTGCAAATGTGTATGTATGTATGTATGTTTGTGTGTAAGTATGTATGTATGTTAGGGAAAATAACATTTAAAATGTAAAAATTCTGTAGATATACTGCACATGTTTTGAGGGCATTAATATGGAGTTTGTTCACCCATTGCTGCTATAACAACCACCACTGTTTTGGGAATACTAGACTTTGGAACTTTACTGCTGAGATTTGCTTCTATTCACCCAGAAGACCATTACTGAGGTCGGGCAATGACTGGGCGATTAGGACCTGCTTTCCAATTGATCCAAAAGATGTTGGATGGGGTTGAGGTCAGGGCTCTGTGCAGGCCAGTCAAGTTCTTCCACACCATTCTCGATAAAACCATTTCTACATGGATCTCGCTGTGTGCCCAGGGGCATTGTTATACTGAAACAGAAAAGGGTCCTCCCCAAACTGTTGGGGAAGCACAGACTCACCTAGAATGTGATTTAATATTGTAGCATTAACCCTCCTGTTCTGTTCATTTTTTAGGTACAGCAAAAATGTTCCCGGGTGATATAGACATACAGGGGGGGTTTGCAAATACATGAAATGAACCATTTTCATTTAGAATGTTGATTACACTAATTAAGGCCAGTAGAAGAAGTTTCATACTGAAAAAATAATTTTAAGTATTTTTCCTAGATTTTCAAACTTTAAAAAGGGTCAATTTGACCCGCAACATAACAGGAGGGTTAAGATATTCCTTCACTGGAACTAAGGGGCCTAGCACCAAACCATGAAAAACAGCCCCAGACCAAGGGGTGTCCAGATACTTTTGGCTTTATAATGTAACATCGAAAAGGTATGGTAAACCAAATCACAGTTCTCTGAATATCATCCCATGTCGATAAGTGTTGGCTGCATTAGGTTAGTGGCTATCTGGACTGATTAATGTTAAGTCAAAACTATTAAAATATGGGGATAGAAATATGTGGATGCAATGAAACAACAAAGTGAAAAAATAGCTTATAAGACCATTAAAAATGTGAGTAAAACCATAAATTTAAGGGGTTTACGGTTTCCTGACATTAGGTTAATCACAGTCGAATTAAGATAGTGTACATTCTCTTTTTAACTGACAATCTATGTCATTATACTGCGTTTCTCCCTCCGTTTTAAAAGCAGTGATAGGTATGCACATTTCACATTGTTTATCTTGTAAGAGCGGAGCTTTTTAGAGCGTACGGTTGGCGCGCAGTCTGAACTCAATAGCCTCTGCACCGCTGCCCCATGACTCTGCATTAACCGCAGAGTGCTCTCTGCTTGGCTCGGGCTCCCCGCGGCCTGACAGCGAGAGCGGGGGCCGCCGGCGCGAGCGTTCTCAGGAAGCGAGCGCGCGGCGGCCTGACAGAGCAAACCTCCCTCCGCGGCCCGTTCCAGAGCGCTGACCCAGCGGCGAACTTCGGGGGCCGAGTGGCGGGCTGGGTTTGTTTATTGGAAGCGCCTCTTCCCAGGGCAAAAGATAAGTTATTCTGTGGACTGCTTTAAATATCCCATTAGGAAACCAGGACGCACCCCCCCCCCCCCCCCAAAAAAAAAGCAGGAACGAAGGCCCTTCTACGGCACATATTAATTAGGAATGCGTTCTCTCAGACAACCTCCATCTGAACTCCGCTCCCCTCCTTCCTCTCCCCAGCTGGTGACTCCGCACTGCCTGGGACTGCTTATAAACCATCGACTCTGGAATCCCGCGTGCATCGCTCCATCGCACTGCCCGCTCGACACCGACGGGTCTAACCCTAACCCTGCGAGAGATTGGCTCACACTCATCTCCCTCAACCCAGGGCGGAAGGACACTCATAAACTCATTCTCAGCTCCCAGCCAACACTGCAGGGTCCCAAACTCCCAGCACCTTTGAGGATGACTGACTACTGCATGACATATCACTGTATAACACAATAATCGCACTCATCACTGTATATCACTGTATAACACACTAATCACACTCATCACTGTCTACTATAGTCATCACGCTCATCACTGTCTACCACAGTCATCACATTCATCACTGTCTACCACAATCATCACACTCATCACTGTCTACCACACTCATCACAATCATCACTGTCTACCACACCCATCACTGTCTACCGCACTCATCACACCCATCACTGTCTACTACACTCATCACACTCATAACTGTCTACCACACCCATCACACTCATCACTGTCTACCACAATCATCACACTCATCACTGTCTACCACACTCATCACACTCATCACTGTCTACCACAGTCATCACACTCATCACTGTCTACCACACTAATCACACTCATCACTGTCTACCACACTCATCACACTCATTACTGTCTACCACAGTCATCACACTCATCACTGTCTACCACAGTCATCACACTCATCACTGTGTACCACACTAATCACACTCATCACTGTCTACCACACTCATTACTGTCTACCGCAGTCATCACACTCATCACTGTCTACCACAGTCATCACACTCATCACTGTGTACCACACTCATCACACTCATCATTGTCTACCACAGTCATCACACTCATCACTGTCTACCACACTCATCATACTCGTCACTGTCTACCACACTCATCATACTCACCACTGTCTACCACACTCATCATATTCATCACTGTCTACCACACACATCACACTCATCACTGTCTACCACACTCATCACACTCATCACTGTCTACCACACTCATCATACTCATCACTGTCTACCACACACATCAGACTCATCACTGTCTACCACAGTCATCACACTCATCACTGTCTACCACACAAGACACTCATCACACTCGCCACTGTCTACCACACTCATCATACTCATCACTGTCTACCACACCCATCACACTCATCACTGTCTACCACACTCATAATACTCATCACTGTCTACCACACTCATCATACTCATCACTGTCTACCACACTCATCATACTCATCACTGTCTACCACAGTCATCACACTCATCACTGTCTACCACACACATCACACTCATCACACTCGCCACTGTCTACCACACTCATCATACTCATCACTGTCTACCACACACATCACACTCATCACTGTCTACAACACTCATAATACTCATCACCATCTACCACAGTCATCACACTCATCACTGTCGACCACACACATCACACTCGCCACTGTCTACCACACTCATCATACTCGCCACTGTCCACCACACTCATCACCGTCTACCACACTCATCATACTCATCACTGTCTACAACACTCATCACTGTCAACCACACAAATCACACTCATCACTGTCTACCACACTCAGCACTGTCTACTACACACAACACACTCATCACTGTCTACCACACTAGTGCTGCACTGTCTACTACACACAACACACTCATCACTGTCTACCACACTCATCACATTCATCACTACCAGCAATAGGAAACAAAGAAAACATAATATTGTCTATTTGTCCTATAGATTACCAATACATTAGATACTTTCATTATTATTATTATTATTATTATTATTATTATTATTATTAACAGCATTATTGTTATATTGTCATAGCCACACAGTGAAGGAGCTCTGATTCTTTTCTGAGATTATGAGATTCGGCTGAATCTTTTCTCAACTGCTTCCAGAAGAGTGCGTTTTGACGGCTTCACACCATGATCTGCACCAGCACTTTATCTTAGGAGACCTCTCAGTGCAGTCGATTTCTCTAGTAAACTCCTCAAAAGGTGCAAGTAGAGTCACCATGTTTTACAGTACCTTTAATGTAGATTACCTTCATAAGATAATGTTGAAAATCCAAATCCTGAACATGTTGAACTAGCTGATTATTCATCAGACTATTACAAGGATGTTGTTGAGGCTCTTCGCTTTGATGAGCGACTATATTTATTTGAACTGAAATACACAGACGAACAGCTAAATTAAATCTGTATATCACAAAATAGTGTAGTCAATTCTGCAAGTTCAGACAGAATTATTTTGACAAATATATTTCAACATTCACATTCATTTTTACTTACCAATAAACAGGTTAAGTTAAACTGAACCTGCTTGAAGGTACACTAAACCTGTATCCTATCTTGATATGCCCCATAGACGCCGTGGTGAAGCTACAGGCATAGAGGGGAAAAAATTCTTAAAAGCCAACAATTGACAATGAAACAGTAAAATACAATGAGAACCGATAGGATTGATTGATTCTAGTCTAAATCTAACTTAGAGTTTAAATAAGTTTAGAATTATGTTGTTATCACATCATAGTAACTGGTTAAATGTACCAATGAATGGCACACTATAGCCACTATGGTAAAGCCCTCTGTAATATGATGATTAGATAGTCTGTAGCTGCTTCATCCAGTTATGACCGTGTTCCTGAACATTGTGTTTGACATAGAATTAATAATCATAACTTAAAGGAATAAAAATGAATTCACGTGTGTCTAATTCATTTTCAGAAGTATCCTGCAAAAAGAGAACACCGCAATAGAGAAAGAAAAACACGACGGGAACAAAAGTCTCACCCTTCAATGGCTCCGAAATTAAAACAAGGTCGTATATCGAGGTGATAAGGGACCACCCAGAGTTTTTACGATAAGAGATGAATTCCATGGACCCCCGAAGCTGAGATCAAACCAGCACTACGCCAGCATGTGCTCACCTGGACTATGAGTGTATTTCATCCGTGAACCACAGACCCGGGGGACGGTGGTGAAACTTCTTCTCCCTTACAGTAACAGAGAAACGCAGGATACCACGATGACCTGAAGCGATGTTGTTTTGATTGCCTTGCCAACTTACGGCTAGGACCACCTTAAACAAAATGAAAACTTCAGTAAATCAACTTACTTGGCAAAGGCGTGAGAGCATCTCCTGGATGAACAGGGGGAAACAAAGTAAAAGTTATGCTATGCCATAATGTTATTGCTTTGCTATGATGCATTACTGCCTAAAAAATAAGTATGATATATTTTTTTAAATAGTTAATAAACTAATCATCCAATTTTAGAAACTATAAAGAGCTAAAACTGTGAGAGCTTAAATTTACACATTTGCTTCTGTAGTTTATTTTAGATGTTAAGCTTTAGAGTATTCAAGTCTGATGTAGCATTGTTTTGTAGCACCTCTGTTAGTTTGAATATGTATAAAAATGCAAGTGGTGTAAGACATAATAAAGGCAATTACGTTTGCAAAAAGTTTAAGGCAGACATAACACCAACACTTGTTTAAAATCCAAGTGTCTCCGAAATAAAAAAGGAAAGCATACAATTGTATTTCTTCTGATGATTGAATTTACTGTATTCATTACTTTCCAATCAGTTTATCATCTGATTTAAACAAAAAAAGATTCTTTATTAATATGTCATAACATGTATTGCATAAAATGCAACCCAAAACCCAGAAGAAACTGATAGTTTAAGTGAATTTTTGGCCAGGAGAGTGTTTTCATTTCACTCCTTCAGAGAACATGTTCATGCTCGACTGCTTTGCAAGTGATGGAGGGCATCAAATATTCTGTAAAAACTTCTCGGAAAAAAAAGAGCTGAATGTTTCAGTTCCCTCGCACAATGTCCTCGGCCCTGTTTAGCCTGGAATGGTGGATAAAATACCCCGTCGACATTGTAATTTTGTATTCTCAACTGCCAGAAAACAACAGATATTATTTTTGAACCGGCACCACGCTCATCTGAATCATATGTGCGGTTTGTTCTTGATTTGAGCTGTTTAACCAGAAACACATTCAGAATCTCTGGGAGTGGAGCCCTTTCCTTATCACTTACAGAGATGGTAGCACCTCTTAGCGCTTTCCATGCTGGTAAAGTTTATATTACTGAAGGTTGGCTTTTGTGATAATGGGAGTAGAGTGCATTTGCATAACTTAAAACGTATCTTTATACCTCTCTTTAAACTTTTATTCCCCCCACCAACCCATATTTTCTAAGGATCTGGTCCACCCCTAATCTCTGAGAGCCACAGGGTCTGCCAGGGTCCCTAAATCTGGTCCCAAACCCCTTCAGGACTGGGGTTGAGGACCCCAGGATACCCTGTAGCTCTCCAGGACCAGGGTTGAGGACCCCAGGAGACCCTGTAGCTCTCCAGGACCAGGGTTGAGGACCCCAGGAGACCCTGTAGCTCTCAAGGACCAGGTTGAGGACCCCAGGAGACCCTGTAGCTCTCCAGGACCAGGGTTGAGGACCCCAGGAGACCCTGTAGCTCTCAAGGACCAGGGTTGAGGACCCCAGGAGACCCTGTAGCTCTCAAGGACCAGGGTTGAGGACCCCAGGAGACCCTGTAGCTCTCCAGGACCAGGGTTGAGGACCCCAGGAGACCCTGTAGCTCTCCAGGACCAGGGTTGAGGACCCTAGTAGACCCTGTAGCTCTCCAGGACCAGGGTTGAGGACCCCAGGAGACCCTGTAGCTCTCCAGGACCAGGGTTGAGGACCCTAGTAGACCCTGTAGCTCTCCAGGACCAGGGTTGAGAACCCTAATAACCCTGGTAGCTCTCCGGGAACAGTATCAGCACTCGAAACACTTTATACTCTAGAGAGTGAAACAGTGACTGTGAAAATGTTCCGAAAAAACGTTCAGTGATCTGTAAACAAGCTTGTAACTGGATCCGAGAATGGCCTTTCTGCGTTAGTGACCCATAATGCAATTTCACCTCACTGGCTCTGAGAATGAATGTCTCATTACAGCCAATTAAAACATACTGTTTCATCTTACTGACTCCCGACCTCTGACCCGTAGAGTGCGTAACTGCGGGCTGTGAGGCCTGTGTAAGCTCTGACTGCCTTTGATCCAAAGAGCTCAGAGACGTCTGGGCCTTGGCTCCGACAGCACTGTGGACACTTCTTTAATGTTTAATTCTCTGTGACTGCAGCCCCATCACTTGGGAAAGGCCCTGCAGCTTCCCTGAACAAATCAACTTTGCAAATGAAAAACACTGTAGCTGCACAGAAGTTGCCTGGATGATCCCTGCTGTTTCTTGCAGATCATCAACCCCTCAGGTAAGCATTACCCGATTAGGGTAGCCCTGCCAATGCGAAAACATGACCAAACAATGTAAGGATCGTTTCATTATACATTCGTTCCCTCTGCCACAATATTGCATACATTCATATCTATGCGTGCATAAAACTCAAGATATATCTGTCAGGTGTACCGAAACTCATGACATGTCTTTTCACTGTGGCTTAAGAAAGCAGAGAGCGTGCAGCAGGTCTGAACAGGGAGGAGGAACAGGGTAAACATTACAGCATTACATTAATTTAGCAGACGCTCGTATCCAGGGTAACGGACCAGGAGGGAGTCCACCTGAGTTACGTGAGGAGCAGTGCCAGGGATCTGGAGATATGGGAACATCCAACATAAAACTCAAACAAGCCTGAGGAGAGAGAGAGAAAGAGAGAGAGAGAGAGAGAGGGAGAGAGAGAGAGAGAGAGAGAGAGAGAGAGAGTGTGTGTGCAGAGAGAGAGAGAGAGAGAGAGAGAGCCAGAGGGAGAGAGAGAGAGAGGGACAGTGTGCAGAGAGAGAGAGCATAGTGAAGGAGTGAAGTCAGTAAACGTATGGGTGGGTGGCAGGGTGGGAGGAGCATGCTACTGGACATGACTGAGCACGTGCAGTTTATTATATATATATATATATATATATATATACACACAAACACAGGCATATTTCATGAATGCATGGACATTGTAACATTTTACATTAAAACGTGGCACTGGTGTCAAATCTTTCTTTAGTGAAATTTGGGCAGATGAATGGGAAAAAAATTATAGATGCTGAAAAATATTCTCAGTCATAACTTTCAGGCAGTTAATGAAATATGCATTGGCTTTGTAGAGGGCAGTCTAAAAATCCAAAACATTGTCACATAAATGAGTGCATACTGTGTCCACCCATTCTGATAAATACTGAGAACATGACATGCTGTACCGAGCATGATTAAACGGTTAAGTGTAAGCACATGGTGGTTTTCTGTTGACATCTGCACGAATGTTCGGTTGCCTTGCAGGTTTCCTATTGATTAACAAAACAGTCAAATTGCAAGTGGATATTGTGAAACGGGGGTAAAAAGAAACCGTGTTTTGCCATGGGGATATTTTGGGCTATACTGATGACTCTGGGAAGGGGGGAGGGGCTCCAAGATTAGCCCAGAAACCGGACAGAATGCGGAAAGAATGCCTCCGCTCTTAAGAAGACAAGGTCCTTCCAAGCCCCATGCTTCTCAAGTCAGGAAGATAAAGGGATTGACTCTGAATCATTAACTCTGTCATCCCCCATGCACCACAAGTACAAAGAAAAAAAAAGTGCCTGGGGACCTTTTACTGAACATTACCCCGGCAAATTTAAGTTCTGACTGTACGACTGATACACCAACCCTGCCCTGTGTTCAAGTTCTGACTGTACGACTGATACACCAACCCTGCCCTGTGTTCAAGTTCTCACTGTATGCCTGATACAACCCTGCCCTGTGTTCAAGTTTGACTGTATGCCTGATACACCAACCCTGCCCTGTGTTCAAGTTTGACTGTATGCCTGATACACAACCCTGCCGTGTTCAAGTTTGACTGTATGCTGATAACCAACCCTGCCCTGGGGTTCAAGTTTGACTGTATGCCTGATACACCAACCCTGCCCTGTGTTCAAGTTCTCACTGTATGACTGATACACCAACCCTGCCCTGTGTTCAAGTTTGACTGTATGCCTGATACACCAACCCTGCCCTGTGTTCAAGTTTGACTGTATGCCTGATACACCAACCCTGCCCTGTGTTCAAGTTCTGACTGTATGACTGATACACCAACCCTGCCCTGTGTTCAAGTTCTGACTGTACGACTGATACACCAACCCTGCCCTGTGTTCAAGTTCTCACTGTATGACTGATACACCAACCCTGCCCTGTGTTCAAGTTCTGACTGTACGACTGATACAACAACCCTGCCCTGTGTTCAAGTTCTGACTGTATGCCTGATACAACAACCCTGCCCTGTGTTCAAGTTTGACTGTATGCCTGACACACCAACCCTGCCCTGTGTTCAAGTTCTCACTGTATGACTGATACACCAACCCTGCCCTGTGTTCAAGTTTGACTGTATTCCTGATACACCAACCCTGCCCTGTGTTCAAGTTTGACTGTATGCCTGATACACCAACCCTGCCCTGTGTTCAAGTTCTCACTGTACGACTGATACACCAACCCTGCCCTGTGTTCAAGTTCTGACTGTACGACTGATACACCAACCCTGCCCTGTGCTCAAGTTCTGACCGCTGACTGACCGCCAGAATCTGCAACATCTCATGAATTCATTTTTCATGTTCTTCTGGGGTCCATGACAGGTGCCTGAAGCAGGGAATAATACTTTATTGTTTTTATCATCATCCGGCTGTGCTTGGCTCTCTGTGTCTCAGGCACATTGCCGTTCTTTGGCTTGCTGATGGGGACCTTGTGAAAGGTCTTTTAGGTTCTGCTTTGGCCGGAAGAAGCTTGGGGGAAAGGCGCACGCTAACGCTAAGCTTCTCTTCGTGCTGTTGCCATATGGGGTGCGGAGATGTTTCCTGTCCCAACAAATTCCACATCCCTTCAGCCAAGCAGCCATACGTGCAGTACAGGCGTGGCCTATGAAGGGTGTGTACCAGTAATTTATTCAGTAAAAATGCAGTTATTTTGCTTGAATAACCAAAGGGAAGCGATCCAAATGTTCCTCTGAATTATCTCACAATGTACCCTTCTGTTCTACCACAGCAAAAGAATCTGGCTGAAGACAAAACTGTCATTTCGGTAAAAATCAATTTGATCATTTTTACCCACAATTATGAGGCAAATCCTTTCATTATCACTATAATACGCTGCCTACACGCACAGCACGCAAATAAAACCCAGTGCGTTCTCATGAAATGTAGATTTTATGCAGTCAGTTTAGCTTGAAATCAAATATGGACAGCGAAATAAGTGCATAGAAAAAATGAAATGCTTTCCATGCAAAGAAAAACAATCACAATCAAACTGGAAAATCACCGATAAATGACTGTCAGCATGTTGGCAATGACAGCTGTCATGCAAAGTCTTAGCACCTCTTCCTCGATGACTCCTAATGCCATTGCTATCATGTCAATAGAAGTCCGATGGCCAGAGAGATTTCCTTTTACACGATTACTGCTGTGCCCTTGAGCGCCTCTATGCTACCTCCAAATATGGCCTGGAAATCTGAAGTAAAATATGCGTTTTATGAGGGATGTTTCTCTATAAAATATATATATACTGATATGTATAATATTTGGAAAAAATACTCTTGCCAGACTTAGATTTCATGAGGGATTGATTCATTTCCTCTGAAGACGGCGTGAGTCTCGGCTGAGATGTTCTCCTTTCTGCGTTTGGGAGGGTGCCGGGGGGAACTCCCTGGCCCGTTTCTCAGCGTGTGAGGAGTTGGCACATCACACAATTAGCAGATAAAAGGCACTCTGAGTTCCTGGCAGCGGCCCCGTTCACAAGTTCCGCAACTCCGTTAAGCTTGTGCCACTTTAATAACTTTTATTTCTCCTCAGGAACTCGCTGGCGATAGAATGTCAACAGCGCTTGTTTTTGCAGTCGAATGAGGTAACCGCTGCATGTAACTGTATGTAATATTTTTTTCAGGCCTTGCAAGGGAAAAAATGAGTTTAAAAATATATTCAGCGATTGTAATTGTGGTTGGATCTGGAAAAATGGCTTGTTTTTTTTAATTAACTGAAACTTTATTTGAGGATGTGTTGCGAAATATTTACACAAAAAAGAAACTATAATTGTATTTTCAAAATGATTTCCCCGGTATTCAGCTTGACCGTAAACAACGGAAACGCAAATTAAAGTTTGAAAAGCCATATTGAATTCTTTTACAACTTTGCTTCATTCATGAAGTCAACAACATTAATGCCACTTCCTAAAACGAAAACATAATAATATAAAACAGATGTTGAACATAATCGTACATTTACATAGGTAGAACAACTACTGTATGCTGTGATTAAAAATAGACTAAATTGAACTTCCCCTTCCGCAAAAATGATGAATTAAAAACCCTAATAAAAACAAAGGATAATAAAACAGACATTAAAATAAAAAGATAGATAGATAGATAGATAGTCAAAGACAAAACAGTAAATTCTTTATTTTTCTTCCAGATCTGGCAACTGAATCTTATTTTCACAACTGAAAATCCAGAAGAAATATTTTGTGCATTGTACCTGGCAATTGAAATGGGAAGCTCTGTTCAGTGATTTTTATTGATGCTGATCTGAGCCTAAGCGATACTATGAGCCACAGTATGTTGGTCGAAAAACAATCTGCCATCACTGAACATGTTGTTCAGTTTTAGGTTGATTCTCTGACTGAGGAGTTGTTTGTCTGTCCTGATCGGCTCTTGTATTTTTCTCTGTGTTTTCAGTGCCACATAATTATGCATATAAAAGGAAAGTCTGCTGGGAATCGGTCTGATAAATGAACTATGACCACATGCCTGATAACTGTTGCCTCACAGCAAGAAGGTCCTGGGATCACATCTCGGGCCAGGGCCTCTCCGTGTGGAGTTTGCATGTTCTCCCCCCATGTCCGTGTGGGTTTCCTCCGGGTACTCCGATTTCCTCCCACAGTCTAAAGACATGCAGGTAGGCTAACTGGAGCATCCCAATTGCACATAGGTAACAGTGTGTGAGTGAATGGTGTGTGCGCCCTGTGATAGATTGGCAGCCAGTCCAGGGTGTATTCTGGGATAGGCTCAGCACCTCTGTGACTCAGGATAAGTGGGTATAGATAATGCATGGATGGGTAGATTATAATAATAATAATAATAATAATAATAATAAGGAGGAGCTAGGGTTGTGGATTATAACATAAACTGAATACAACTGTAAAAATGGTTGATTAAGGACAATAAATCATGAAACATAATTTCTGGTGTTATTTAAAATATTTTCTGCCCTGTGACAGTCACATAGATTAAATATACATTCAGCATTTTAAAAGTGGCTAATTTGACTAAAAATTGAGCAATTTGAACACATTGTCTAGCAGGACACATGCATCAGTTTTGTTATGTTCAGTAAAGTCCAGCAGGAACAGTTACTTTAGATATGTGTTTGTTTTCTTTAATCGTGTCCTTATTTTTTTTCTGAAAAGTTTATTTGTGACTGTGTCGCTTTAACAAGCATTGTACAGATAAAACTGACTTGGTTTACAGTGTCAGGAGCATATATTTTTAGTACCAGAAGTGCCATTTATTTTTAATGCTTTATTTATTGGGGGGAAAAAAGTATGCGATAAATTTAAACTGTGATATCATTGTTCTTTAAATAGGTTATGAGCAACAAAAACCTAATTTATGTGCCATGTGTACGGTTATTGTAATGTAGCGTGAACCCCCTTCATTACCTCTGTGAGTTTTAGCTTCGACCGAGGCGTGTGTGGCAAGCACACTGCTGGCCAGGCCTGGAGAGCCTTTCCTGCTTTCCAGGAAACTTTTCTTCTCTCTCCCTTCTGTCTTTTTTACTGTTCTTTTGCTGGAATTTAGTCATTTGGCTCTTTTAAAACACAACCATGCAAACATAGCCAGACTTGTTTGAAGATTCGGATAACATTAGCAATAGCCTCATCACTGTACTTCAAAGCTAAACGATATATTAAGACTTTGCACATTTGCGCATGTTTGTATATGCTTTTCTACTGCATATTGGATTTTGAACAAAACTCGCATGTTTTACTGATTAGTGTCAAACTGTGTTTGTGAAGAAAAAATATGTTAGGCCTACTGTTACTGTTTCTTTAAAGTTTAGAACTAATGTTGACTGAATGCAGACCAAAGTTTTGATTGGGCCTACGGTTGGGCCTTGGGCTCATTTCTTTTCATCACATTTTTTCAACCATTTCTTTTTTCCTTCTCTTTTTCCTGGAAAGCTGCTGTTCACCACATCGTGAGAGCTAATGTGTCTTCTGGCTGTGTGCACCAGCCAACCCGTAAGGGGCCAATCACTTGAAATCAATCTTATTATTTACCAATCAAAAGTGTTTTTACTAGCAAGCACTCTTGGAAAACCCTTTGAGATGGTTATCCATGACTACAAAATGGCTGAACTAATTTTTGCACAGGAAATCGGATTTTAAAACTAATTGTCTTGTTGAGGTTTGCCATTGACGCAGAAAATATTGGATACCTTGTGCTATTCCATCTCCCCAACCACCAATTATGGATGGGGGTGGGCAGCAAATTCAAATTCCCACTCTGCCACCACCAGTTTTATCCATAGGAGCTTTATTACCAATTTGCCATCACTAAACATGCTCTTTAATTTAGGGCTAATTTAATTCACAGTCAGACAAAACCGTATAATTATAATCCAGCTTATGCATTCATCGGAACAGTATTGATTCAAAGTGACCACATCCTTAAATTACATGCATGAATACATGATTTGTGTTTTGGGTCTACAGTGTGTTAGCACGGTTTATTCACATACACTTGCTGGTCTGGGATTGTTTTTAGCCAGCCCTGGCTCTGTTGCTCATATTGCTTGGGGGGATAGACTCTCACATATTGGGATAGACTCTCACATATAGCACGTTGCTCTGGAAAAGAGCATCTGCTAAACGAATGCAGAGTAATGTAATGTGGTGTACCTCTGTCACTGGCCAAATATAACTGGCAGACCAAGGTACATTTCGGCAGTACATCAGACCGGACAGCAGAAAATGATTATCTTCACGAAAAAATAAAAAATAAGAGTACAACACCAAATACAGCAAAAAAGAAGAAACAGTCTGCACAAAAGGTTGAGACAGACTGAGCATCTGGACAAATCTGTACCAGTTCTGGATTCAATAAATATGTGTCCTTAGCTTTTCCCAACAATTAAAGCGCAAGTGCTTTCTTTTTTCCCTTCACAGACGAAGCCTTGGAGAGTTCAGCAGTCGTACAGAATTACCTGCCAAACTGCTGGCGAAGGGAAAAAAAAGTCTCACATTTATCAGTGAGCAGTGAGACACGGAAGGCAGGACATGAATTGCGCCATTGAGGCATTGCACATAGCCCGGATAAAGTGACTAACCAACGTTTGTGAAAAAAAAAACAATGGAAAAGACAACAGAATCCTGAAGCCGATCTGGCTATCTGATCGCCAGAGCCCACAAGGGCCTTCCCCTCCTCTGCAAACACTGGCTGAACAGACCGGGAGATACTGGCCTGCAACCACGGAGCAGGGCTGATTGACAAAACACCGAAATACACGAAATGTGCATTTGAGCGGAACATTCTAGCAGATGTGCTGCCCACTAAAGCAGCTGCGCTGTAAGGGAAACCATCCCCGGTTCCTGGGAGACAGAGACGTGTTTATCTGCGATACGCTCAACTGGAGGGCCCCAACAACAACCCATAGTGCACCAGACCGCGTTGCCATGGGGACGGTTTGTGCAAGAGACAGAACGGACCCTGAAGGAGGTTGCTGAAGAAAAGTGTGGGAGGTTCTTGTAGAAGTTACAGTGAGTTTATTTATTTCTTTATTTTAATCTTCACTATTTTTTTTTAACAGAAGTTGACTTTGTGTCGCTCTCACAGAATATTGTTATACAAGGTACACAGTAAGTGTATGCTGGTGATTTCTTTCCAAAGTGGGTGGAAGTTTTTCTTTTCATGATTTTTCCCAATTCAGCTATTTGAAATGACTTCAGTAGTACAGCACATTTCAATTGCACAAACATGTTTTTAAACTTTTAAAACCAAAATTTATTTCTTCAAAAGAAATGTGTTCACTGACCATGAATTTTAAGTGAGCTTGATAAAAACCAACCACATAGACTCCTGTGAAGCTGCCTGTGAAGGGTTCGTGTTGTGGACGTGAATAATAATTGAATTCCATTTGCAGAATGTCAGCCATGTTGTTTCGCTGTCTCTGGAGCCTGGTGATTTATAATCCACCGTTACCGCAAAACCAGTGCCCTCCATCTCCACCCTAGTCAGGATAAAATTACTTTTACAGTCCTTCCAAAGGTCCAGGGAACAAGAACTATTTGCATTCACCTCTTTCTGGAACATGAAGCCCATGTCAAAGAATTGGGTGTGTGTGCGTGTGGGGGTGGGGGGGGGGGTGGGGGGGGGGGGGGGGGAGAACACTGTCCCATCCAGAGCACATTTGTCTTTTATTTTAACGGGCAGTGCTAAAGATAACTTCTGCCACAGCCGAAATGTGGCGGTCCAGGACTTCGGTGGCAGAGCGAGAGGTTTCCTTAATTAGCGACCTGTCGGCCTGCCCACGGAATGGCCAGGTTCACACAGACAGGAAGGAGGGAGACTGACCTGGCGGCTCAGCCGAAAGGTGCAGGTTCGCACAGAGGAAATTCCTGCTGTCTACCGGCATTGCTTAGACAATTCCTCTTAATTTTCCTAAAACCATTAAGCCATTCCAGGGCTTGACAGAGGTAGCAGCCCAACCACGCTTGAATTAGCAGGAAAAAAATCCTCAGGTCATTTGGCCATATAGCACAGAACTGGAGAAGGGAGATTTAAAACTGACTGTGCTCTGTTCGGGGAGAACACACAGAAAACTGACTGTGCTCTGTTCGAGGAGAACACACAGAAAACTGACTGTGCTCTGTTTGGGGAGAACACAGAGAAAACTGACTGTGTTTTGTTTGGGGAGAACACAGAGAAAGCTGACTGTGTTCAGCTTGTCTAGAACAGAGATTGATTCAATTCCTCTATATTTTAAAGAAAATTCCAGCACAAGGAAAAGGTGATTTCTTCCAGCCCATGTACTTACATGGTATTAAGTGCTGCTGTCATTGTCACACCAGTCGCCATTTTTTTTCTACACTTGTGACTGTTATTGAATCCAATAAACTACAAGCAGATGTTGGCCTGTAACATGGTCCGAAAGGTTTTCTTTTCCCTGATATTTATAGATCGCTATTCACCAAAACCACCAGGCTGTCCAGTTGAGGTATTGCTATGTTATTATTCCCAAATAAATCAGCCGTGCGTTCGCCTCAGTGGAGGGCCTCCATGTAATCTGTGTGACAGGAAGTGTGTGCGGGCGCCACAGGTCCCGCCTCCCCCCCCCGTACCCCACCTACTGTGCACCCGCAAGTTGTCAGCCATCACCCAGCACACATGGGGTAGCACTCAAAAACAAGTGCTCCTATAAATTTAACGTTAAGTAACGCTTTAACCCCTTGAGTCGCAGAGAGAGAGTTTATTTGCATTCATTCCGTTTCTTTACAGTGAAATTTTCAAACAACCCGGTCGCACGATACACACTTTGAAAGAGTTAAAGCTCAAGATTCTATCTCTATAAACCATTTCATGATGCCAATCTTTTAGTGACAACGGTTTCTTATTTTGTAACGTGGGGTAAAACAAGCTTGGGGTGTCCTCAGAGAAACACTGATAGAATATTCATTGTTTGCTAAGCAATTCCCCTGAGGAATTGTCCATTTCACCATTTCACGCATGGCAAAAGTATTGTGTACATAGAACTGTACACAATACTTTTGCTTACAAGCTTCTCTCACCAGTACTGGCCAAGCACTTCCTCAGTATATCCAATGGGACCCACAATAACTTGACATGGACGAGATAAATTCAGTACACGGCCAAAGGCAAGCTATTATAATGACAACTGAGAAGCATCTTAGGCTTTGAAATTATGGTCCTAATGATTGTGGTTTTACCATAAAAAATTATTTTTCAATGCCTACAGTTCAGGCCAAATGTTTACATACGCCTAGGCTAAAGATATTCAAACTCGGTTTTTTCGTGCAAACTTTAAGTCTAACTGTAAGTCTAAACAACAGAGGGTTCAATGAAGGACTTGATCCAATTTTATATATCGGTGAGCGTTTAAATACATCCTCAAAATATTTTCATTGTTTGGTATGCTTACACATAAGGAGTAGGCCTAATTATAAATAATAAATGTGGCATGTGAAATTGTGGGAAATGTGTGACATGTTGATGGGGGTGGGGTATTTGAATCAAACTTCAAACAACGTACCTCAATCAATGGAATAGTAAGCTAGATAGCTAATGTAGCTATTTTTCATAGTCTTCCAGACCTGATGCTGCCAGAGGTGGCAAGCAGAGAGCAAGGAGAGGGAGGTAGAGGGGGGAAAGAGGGAGAGGGAAGAGAGTTTGACGGGCGTGAAAGTGAGCTAATTTCAGCACACATCTTGAATGAGCACTCAAAAAATCTTTTAAGTGTGAAAAAACTTTCTCTGTTCAAACTTCTGCTACTTTCTCTCAGTAATATTTAGAGTAATTCTTGGGAAACAAACTCCCAATGTTTGCCTTTCAGAAGAGACCAGGATCACTCCTGTAGTCAAAAGGGTTCAAGAACATAACAATTTTATTTTGGGTACGTCATTTTCAGGCTTGCGTTAAAAATGGGCCGCTGTAGAAGGGGTTAAGTCGAAGTCCTTTTAAGAGATCCGTCTGGCAGAATTTAACAAGGTGCGGTGTACACTAAAGTTTTTTTTTTTTTTTTTTTTTTTTAAGAAAAATGCAGCCTGCAGACGGTATGCAAGGGTTGCCCGCCATAAACGCTGAGCAAGCATTTCTCAAATAAAGACCATTTTATCGTCGGCTTACCAGTGACATGAGACATGCTGTTTAATGAGACGTTGGCGCTATATAACAGACCCACAGTGACAGGAACTGGAGCGAGGCGGGCAGCGTCGACTGTGACACAGAAATGGACTCGTGCCACTCAAAGACGGAGCAAAATTCTGTCTGTTGGGTGCTTGTCGCCCTTATAAAGTGAGCTTGGTATCAGGTTCAAATATTCTAAATAAAAGCCGGTGCGCTCGACGAATCTTCTGCATTTCAGATTTCCCTTGGTCTCCTGGCAACAGAAGTTCCCCCTGCTCATCTACGTTCTATTCAGCTTGGAGCGTAAACATTTGCCCATCGCTGATTTCCCTACAATGTGGAGGTAATGGCGCAATTGTTACTTATCAATCATATCTTAATATAAACACCCAGGTCCAAAAGCTGAGTGAAGATTGTGGCGATAGGTTCTTGACGAAAGTAGTGGCCAAATATCAACAAATTATTGAAGTGAGCAGAGTGCATGTCATCTGTCAGCATGCTTTTGTGTGTCTCGTCACAGTTTTGCACAGGAGATATGATGCTGAATAATACTACAATGTACCTTACTTTCTGTTGACTGTTCGCTTAACTGTAATACACCTGTGGGTGATTATGTATGACTACATATGTTTATGTCATATTTTCAGATTAATTATATTAAATGGATCCAGTACTGTAATCCACTTCGTAATGTCCTTGTTATGCTCATGTTTATGATATTGCTAGGACTTTGTGTCTTCTTCGCGGAAAGTCACCCCGATGTTGGGTGGGGCTGTTCTTTGCAAACACTTGAGCCGTGACCAATCAATTTTTTAAAAAATAAAGAAAACAACTAAAACAATGTGGCTTTGTTACATGTTAGGTCACTGTAAAGGATTGCACAAACTCATGACATTTCCCGGTTTCTATACTTAGTCCAGAGGACTGCCAGAAATACTTCTGCTTCCAGTGATTTGTTTTTAAATCCACAGCACAAATGAACCTTCAAGTTTTGATCCTTGATAGATAAAGTTGACTTTCGTTTAAGAGTTCAGCGTGGCAACCGGCTCAAACTGGTCCTGTCCAAAAAAAAAAAAACTTTTCAGAATAACTTACAAGATTTACAAATTGATATATGCTCAGCACTTCAAAGTGTGTTTTTAAAATGGTGTATTTATGTAGCGTATCGTATTTCTGGAAAAAGTCTCCTCAAAACAGCATCAGAACTGATTAATAGTTCTGAAAAATATTTTCTTCATTATTTATTATTTGAAGAGCTTCCCAACGCTCTGCATGTATTTCTCCCTGAACAGGAAGCTGGCAGAGATCGGAACACCGGCAGACCACTGCAGCATGGAAGGCGTACTGATATTTCTCATCAGCAGGCGAAGGTGTTACTCTTCTTCATCCCCGCTAATGCTCCTCGCTCCAGCCACAGACGCTCCCCCAGGGGCCAGAGCGAACGCACGGAGCTGTCGCTGAAGCCCACGGGCGGGGCACTCGACCAGCCACAGACAGAAAAACAGAAAAACACAGAAAACAGGAAAGATATCCATGAACAATGTTGTTACGACCTGGCACTTAGGGCTGAGGTAGATTGGGTGCGCAACATTAAGAGAAATAGTGAAGGTCCGGGAAGGCTGGGGAAGATGGCGGGTTCCAGAAAGTAGAGGGGTAAGAGCAATAACCAGATCACAAAAAAAGGTACCGTGAAAATGTGTATACTGTGCAGGCAAAAGTAACAGGCTACAAAAAGAGGTAGGAACAATATTTACAAAAACACACAACCAAGGATTAGGACCGCAAGAAAGAGAGAGAGCCAGAGACACACACACACACGCAAACACACACAGGGATGTAACACATGTCTACAGGTACTCTGCCAGATGAGATGCTGGATGATTTCTGACAATTCTCTCCTACAAAAAATGAATGAATCTATACATCTTTATTGCATTCCACTATCGGTTCACTAATATTGACTACAATTCTGTTGAAAGATCGTTTTGATCACCAATGCTCCTTTCCTAAGAGGGAGGTGAAATAGAAGTGGGGTGGGGGAGGGGAGGAATTTCCTGGGCGGATAATGAACGTCAGGGCATCGGAAGGGCCAGGACGTTACCTCGTAAAGCTAATTTAGGCCCTGCTCATTTGGACCACGCCGCCAGTGCCCTGCGGGGGGGGGGGGTTAGGGGGTGGGAGAGACATTATGGGCCCCAGATGAGCACTAATGGACTGCACCTGGCCCTTAACCCGATTCCCTCCACAACTGCTGACTCAGCCAAACCCACCAGCACTGAGAATCCCTCGCTCCGTAGCCTGTATGCCAGTAAACACGTCATCTTACAGTATGCCCATTTCATACACAAGCATGCTCATTGTGCTTGCAACAGCCAAAGGCCAAAGTCAGTTGATTTATTTATCACACTCTTAAACATCTCGTAACCTATTTTACTTAAGGACCATAAAAGTGGTTAGTTGGCAATCAGGGAAACGTAATAAATAAATTAACAAGTGAGTGATTGGAAGGTTTTGTTGAAATGCAGTGCATTTCCGTCTGAAATAACTGAATACATAATTGGATATTTATTCATCAACTCTGGAGCCCAGTGGGCTTCATTATGAGAAAACTTAATGAAATTCCACTATGTGACCTAAATAGTTCTGAAGACATATTACTCTCATGAAGAAAATTCTCATTGACTAGCTGTGCAGCCCAGGATATTGGACAAAGCAACCAGGTTGCAACACAAAAATAACAAGCCACATCCCCACAATTTACAGTATACAGACTGGCCCTAACTCTGCACTTTACAGTATACAGACTGGCCCTAACTCTGCACTTTACAGTACACAGACTGGCCCTAACTCTGCACTTTACAGTATACAGACTGGCCATAACCCTGCACTTTACAGTATACAGACTGGTCCTAACCCTGCACTTTACAGTATACAGACTGGCCAGAACTCAGCACTTTACAGTATACAGACTGGCCATAACTCTGCACTTTACAGTATACAGACTAGCCCTAACCCTGCACTTTACAGTATACAGACTAGCCCTAACCCTGCACTTTACAGTATACAGACTAGCCCTAACTCTGTACTTTACAGTATACAGACTGGCCCTAACTCTGCACTTTACAGTATACAGACTGGCCCTAACCCTGCACTTTACAGTATACAGACTGGCCCTAACCCTGCACTTTACAGTATACAGACTGGCCAGAACTCAGCACTTTACAGTATTCAGACTGGTCCTAACCCTGCACTTTACAGTATACAGACTGGCCAGAACTCAGCACTTTACAGTATACAGACTGGCCATAACTCTGTACTTTACAGTATACAGACTAGCCCTAACCCTGCACTTTACAGTATACAGACTAGCCCTAACTCTGTACTTTACAGTATACAGACTGGCCCTAACTCTGCACTTTACAGTATACAGACTGGCCCTAACCCTGCACTTTACAGTATACAGACTGGCCATAACCCTGCACTTTACAGTATACAGACTGGTCCTAACCCTGCACTTTACAGTATACAGACTGGCCAGAACTCAGCACTTTACAGTATACAGACTGGCCATAACTCTGCACTTTACAGTATACAGACTAGCCCTAACCCTGCACTTTACAGTATACAGACTAGCCCTAACTCTGTACTTTACAGTATACAGACTGGCCCTAACTCTGCACTTTACAGTATACAGACTGGCCCTAACCCTGCACTTTACAGTATACAGACTGGCCCTAACCCTGCACTTTACAGTATACAGACTGGCCAGAACTCAGCACTTTACAGTATTCAGACTGGCCCTAACCCTGCACTTTACAGTATACAGACTGGCCATAACTCTGCACTTTACAGTATACAGACTGGCCCTAACCCTGCACTTTACAGTATACAGACTGGCTATAACCCTGCACTTTACAGTATACAGACTGGCCATAACCCTGAACTTTACAGTACGCAGACTGGCCAGAACTCAGCACGTTAGTGTACAGACTGGCCCTAACCCGGCACTTTACAGTATACAGACTGGCCCTAACCCTGCACTTTACAGTATACAGACTGGTCATAACCCTGCACTTTACAGTATACAGACTGGCCCTAACTCTGCACTTTACAGTATACAGACTGGCCATAACCCTGCACTTTACAGTATACAGACTGGCCAGAACTCAGCACTTTACAGTGTACAGACTGGCCCTAACCCTGCACTTTACAGTATACAGACTGGCCATAACCCTGCACTTTACAGTATATAGACTGGCCAGAACTCAGCACTTTACAGTGTACAGACTGGCCCTAACCATGTCCCCTACAGTACAGACTGGTCGTAATTCCTGACAGTATTGGCTATTTTCTATTCATGGTTCAATCAAATACACAAAATATGACAGGCAGGATGTCTGATAATTAGTATTTTTGGCTCGTGAATGTCTGACGACTGAGATGTATAAAATGAATAAGTAATTCTGCTGTAAAATCCTGTATCATGAAGATGGGTACCATGATTTTGTAAACTTTATAAAATGCAGTTCTTTGGAATTTATCATTTTAGACTAATTCAATGGCAGTCATTCATCTTCTCCAAATCACCATGATAGAGAGGACAGAAGCCTTTTCTGTGTGTGTGTGCGGCAGGCCTATGACTCAGTGTGCTGATCGAAGGCTCGCTTGAATCGGTAGATTCAGTGGTAATTTGTACATCTTTTCTATTTTTTTTTAAACATTTTCCCCGAGTTATGCTCTGAAACCCAAACAAGCCCACCCTGGAAGACCGATAAACTAAGCACTAGTGTTGAACAAGCACTCTGAATGCATGATGATTTCCTGCGTGTGTGTGTGTGTGTGTGTGTGTGTGCACGCGTGTGTGTGTGCATGCGTGTGCGCGTGTGTGTGTATGTGTGTGCGCGTGTGTGGGTGTGAGTGTGTGGGTGTGTGTGCGTGTGTGTGTGCGGGTGTGTGTTTGTGTGTGTGGGTGTGTGTGTGTGTACATGTGTGTGGGTGTGTGTGCATGTGTGGGTGCGTGTGTGTGTGTGTGCGTGTGTGTGTATCCCATGATAACACAGCAGCACATTAGTATTTAGTAGCAGAGAGTTGATGAAGTGAATTAATCGCACTGGAGAGAAGGGGACACACTCTCCTTATACACACTGCCAGCCAGTACTTGCGCAAACATGCTTACTGACCAGTTCTCCCGGTGTTACATGGCCTCTTGTTCCTCAGCCCTCCTCCCTTAACTGGCCTGCTCTTAACACTGTCCGCTGCATGCTAGGGTCTGCATCTGCGTATGAGTATGCATGTCTGGGGATGTCTTAGCACTGTGCAGGAAGTCATCCTCTCTTACCAGCACTTGTTAGGTAATTCAGCATGTTTAATCTTTGCAGGCGTCTATCTTTCAGTATCTTTGTGGTCTGCAAATACACAACAGCTCAGGATGACCAATTGAAAGGGCAGAATGGCTTGACCTAAACTAGCCCAATACTCTCCACATAGCCTTCTGATCAGACTGATCTAGACTTGCGTAATGCTGTCCATTGAGCCTCCTGATCAGACTGATCTAGACTTTCATAATGCTGTCCATTGAGCCTCCTGATCAGATTGATCTAGACTTTCATAATGCTGTCCATTGAGCCTCCTGATCAGATTGATCTAGACTTTCATAATGCTGTCCATTGAGCCTCCTGATCAGATTGATCTAGACTTTCATAATGCTGTCCATTGAGCCTCCTGATCAGACTGATCTAGACTTGTCAAAAAAATGGAAAAAACTGTAGTTGTGCTAAGTGATAAACAGGTAAAGTTGAGCTTAATTTTGATTGTCAAACAGTAGCTACTGCACCTTGAAGGTAGCTTTAGCACTTCATTAATCCATTTTACTCACAGTCATTACTCACTAAAGCCGCGTTTCCACCGAAATTACCCGGAACTTTCAGTCCCAGGAACTACTTTACCAGGAACTAAAAGGTTCCTTCAGCCAATGGTTGTCTGCGTTTCCACCGGGGTCTAAAGTACCGCGAAGATTAGGCAAATTAGCCCACTGACGTTGTCGTCGGTCCATCTGTCATACGAGTTCTTCTGTAACCCCATACTACCACCGAAGTAGCCTACATTATTTTCTAATAACCGGGACAGCCCGGAGGGGTTTATTCCACTTATATAACGGGTTACCAACAATGACTATATATGGTTACTTTTGTATTTATTGATTTTCATATATCCTCTCAAACACATTCATTAACAGCAGAAAACATGCACACGTTGTAAACAATTAGCTGTTTTATTACTTTCTCGTCGTCAATTCCATATAGGCTAATCGCAAAATGACAAGAATAAAAACGAACGAAAACTCGGACTTGCGTGAAAATGTAAATTAGTAGTGGTACAGCCACCGTTTGATTTCCTTCGAAGTTACTGCTAGCCGAGCAGCGAAGTGTGCCCTCCAGATGCGAACCATGCACCATAAATGAGTCCATAGTCTTCCTGGTCTTTTCGTGGAATTGAAAAATGGCAGTAAAATTGAGTAAAATTACGGCAGTCTGAAAAAGCTAAAGGGAAGATTACTAGAATTAACCTGTTATTTTACCCGGATAAAAAGTGCGGAAGGTGATTTCCAGTTTGCTTGTACTGTATCACCAATGTTAATTATGCAGAACTACCGCATACCTCACATAACTGTATCAAACGTTTTGAGTCAATTACAACGGGCTAACAAAGAAAATCCGGAAGAAAATATTCAGCAACCGAATTAATCCGTTTGAATGTTTTGGTAGCCTACGTAATATGCTGTCCCAGCACGAATGCTTAGCATTTTATAAAACGAATACTAAAGCAAGAAAAGAACAGAAGAGCACACGTTATAATTCCAAGACGTTGATAGGCTATAACCAAACGTTGGCTACTGCGCCGCATAACATACAAGTTTGATTTGAAGTTATTATGAAAATAAATTGGTTTGCCGCTGCATATTTTCAAACATGGCGGGTAATGGCGGAAAATAAATACAACACAAACGCTACGAGTACTCGACCAATCAGAAATGTTCAGCGCTGCAAGCTCCACCCAAAAGGTTCCTGTACTTTCGGAAAGTACTACCCCCCGAGCAGGAACGTTTTGGGGGGTAAAACAAAGCCCCCAGAACTAAATTTAGACCCTAGTTCCTGCGGTGGAAACGCACTGAGTTCCTCAAAAGGTTCCTAGTTCCGGGGTATAGTTCCTGCGGTGGAAACGCGGCTTAATAATGCCAGTTATACGTCTTCTGTTGGTACTTTCTAACTGAATCTAGTAACCCGCTACAGTTGCTTCCAACAATCATCCTCGGAATCCAAGGTTTTTCGTTTGGAGTAATTTATAAAACGGAAAATAAAGCTTACAAAACATAAGGGAAAATGAGTCCAACAAGTGTGTTTGTTTGTTTGTTGTTTGTTTGTACATGTGTGCCCATGTGTGTGCGGTTGAAGGCTGTATGCTTTCCCCACTCCCAACCCACCAACAAGCCTCACCTTCCCCCATGTATACACAGGTGCTCCCAATAGCAAGATCCCAGTGAAACCACAGAAATTTGGAATTTCAAAATAAAAGTCAACATAAAAGCTCAACCATAAATTTGACAAAACTAATATACTAAACAAAACTAAACAAAAATGCAAAACAAAAATATAAATCCCTTAAAATGGCTTCTACACCTTCATAAAATATAAATCCTGTACACAATATAAATGCGGTCTTTATCTACTGAACCATGCACATTTGCATTCGCATTTTCGTTTAATTTCTTTTAACCGTCTCTATTTACACTCCATTAAGAGTCTGCAGTCCTGCATCTGGATGTTTCTCTTATTATTATGATTATTTTCTGTGTCACTGAGAGTGAAAAGCTGACAGTTAATGGATCCATTAACTGGGAGCGGCTAACGTGATAATGGGAGAGCGACGAAAGCAAAACATATCGAATAACAACGAGAACAAGATATTGCAGCAGTTATCACGTACCCCGTGACGCAATGCGCGCCAGCTTAAAGTTTCACATGAAAACCCGCTCGCAGATGGCAATTCTTGGAGTTGTTTTACACACTGCGGAATTCTTCAAATTGTTCCTTATCGCTAATGGCTTTCCCATGCAAACTCTCGCTCTCCTTTTCCAGCCATCAGGTTCACACAATGTGCAGACTGCCAGTTCATTTCTGTAGGATCAGTATGGCAGCCAGATTGAACAAGTGATACCCAAGCACCACTCGAGACACAAGTGACATTGTGTCTATGGACATATACGAGTGTATTGTTCCGATTTGAGCCGCCTCACAGCTGTGGCTGGCGAGAGAAAGTGCCCTTTCACTCGGTCAGTGTTACTGGAGAGCACTTTACCAACACCTGAATCCTCTCAGTCATGTCACTTAAGCGATTTCTGACAGCTCTTACTTTTCCACGCTCGGGAGACAGATGAGCCTTTCAGGCGAGGGGCCCGGTCGTCCCGGCCTGCATGTGCGTAGCCTCGTGGGAGCGTGAATAAATGTGCGTGAGTGGCTGGAGATGCTGCCTCCAGTCGTCGTGTTGAGCCTTGGAGAAATGCAGAAATGCAGTGCCATGTTCTCCTGCTGGAGAGCCAGTTCTAGGGATCACCCGGGGCCCCATCTGTCTAATGTGGCCCCCCCGCAGTCTGCAATTCCAACCACCCCCCACCCCACCCCACCCCCTGGTTTCGCCTGGGGCCTGCAGTCAGACCTGGCCGCTAGACCTGGCCGTCCTTCAATCAGAGCACAGGACGGCGTCTCGTTTTTGATAATGAAAGGTTGCCAGATTAGGAGCCAGCGCTGGGGCAGATATGACCAGAGACCTCGAGGGTCATTTAGACTTCCCAGCCGGGGCAGTTACTCTGCTCTGTCCTCCGTTTGTGTCTGATTTCCTGTCGCAGTGGTTTAGTCGCACGCCGGCCCACTCCTAATGAAGTCAATGTACATTCATGCTGCTTCTGCTGTGAGAGAGACATCTCTGTTATGGAGCAGAAAGTCATTTGATAGCATAATGATAATGGGCAAAAAAGCTCAGCTTCCGGGAGCTTGCCGTTTGGTTTTTCCTTCATTTCAGCTGCTTGGCCTGTTTAATTTCAGCTGGCGTTCTGCACGATTCTGAGGTCTCCTGGAACTAGGGGAGCTGAACAGCAGAAAGGACAGATTTCCCTGAAAAGCAACACCCAATAAATTTTCAGGAAAATTTGTCTCCTGAACATTCTGTTCCAGGGGCCATCCAGGATTTCATGATTAAAAGGTATCATGTGACTGCGGGGCCACGGAACACTGCCAGGTCTCTCAAACCTGCACTGAACAGAGATGCAAATTAAAATGAAATACTGCATGCATGTGACGAATGTGATTTCATTTCCCCGAATGGATCAATACCTGAAACAATTCGCCAAAATATTCCCAGGGTTTTATCTGTCTTTTGCACGGGTCTCTAAATAAATTCTTGGAGAGGGTTCATTTGCCACATGCCAAAATACCACTCTGTTCTCATGATGTGACTCCTGCTCTCACATATTGTGCTGGCATGCAGCTACGCGTGGACATTACTCTGCGATGTTCATGTCTTCATTTATATACGAATGAATGTCTAATGCATGAATTTGTGTACCAGAATCTTGATTTGGAAACATATTGATTTAATTGCCTTCTTGCTGTCCGCTTGCGTTCCTTTTGTGCATATTAAGGGCTTGTGAGAGGAAACGTTTGGGAATGAGGTCATGTGACCGCTTGGCGGTTTAAACCGCGCAGATTTCTAACCGGCTCGACGTTTTTCCGGAAACCGCGAGCGCGCCTCTTCGCGCGCGACAGAAACGAGTGCTTCAAAGCGCGGCGGTTTCCGGCAGTTTCTATCAGCGACGGCGCTTCTGCAGCGCGGAGCGCTCGTTCGCTTTCCAGCGCGGTGTCCCTGGATCGCGCTCGGGGGGCGTCGGGGTGACCCCGTCCAAATCTCAGAGTTTCCCAACGCACGCTTTCACGCTGACTCAGGCTGCTGGCTGCGGGGCTGGGGGGGGGGGGCGCCAGAACGTGCCGTCGGACTCCGGAGAGCACCTCGGCCTCTCCCCGTGCGCGGGACGGGGGTCGGCCCAGAACTCTGGGGCGTGCTTTCGGGTTCCACATGGTTCCAAATCCAAAGACGTCCAAAAAAGAGAGGGGCGTGATCTTTTTTTCTTTTCCGTAATCGAAGCTGGAAACCCACTGCACGCTCCGTGTTTGACACTAAACGCCGAATCTAGTAAGGGCTGTCATTCTTGGAGAGGAACCGCAGATGACGCGTCTGTTTTGGGATGGCCAAACCCCTCGCGTGTATTCGTATAGCTGTCACCGTGTTGTATGAAGGTGTTCCCAGAGCATTGAGAATTTCCCAGCGACACATAACACGTCTGGGGAAAATTTTAATTAGTACGACACAGTGACAGCACGGGGAAACCGACGCGGGGGAATCGCATAGACTTTGGATTCCAAACATGCCGGTGGTGTCAAGCAATACGTTTTGATGGACTCTGGAACTTTCTATAGGGGAGCTGTCATTTCAGACATCTGTAGACATGCCTTGGGACAAACTGCCAGACCCACCCTGAACATTGCAAAACAAAGGAGTTTCCTTGGATTCTGTCCTAATCGGACTTTTCCAAGAGAAAATATTCTGATTTTGTGGAATTCTTCCTTCAGCCAGTGGGTTCCAGCCTATGGCTCGGGTCCCTCTGTGTATGCTGGTTTTCATTCCAACCACAGTTGTAATCCCAGAATTTTAACAAGCTGTTTATTTTTCTTAATTCATTTTCTCAATTAGGTGCTTTTCATGTTTAGAGGGATTATTTACCGTCTTAAGCTACATTATGTGAGCAATAGCTATGCATACCATGAAAAAGAAAAGCCCTATGTTCACACTAAATTGTGCTATATTGCAGGCAATTACATTAAAAAATGGTTACACAATTTTTTCAAATCTAATTATAGACTCTATAACATTAATTAAATGGTTCACAATACAGACACAATTGTAGAAAAAAATGAGCAATTTCATCAATCTTTTAAAGCTCAAATATTTAATTCAAATTTTCAAATTGTTCCCACATTTTTAATACGACCTACATTACATTTCCCACTTCAAATTAGATGACCGTATTTCAGAATGTTCCGCATTTAAGGGAGCAAGCAATACACATGATTCAGTTCACAGGTGCTAATAGCCTACAATTATTATTACAAATGTATAAAAGGCTGGCAATATCGACTGAACCAATGGCCGTTTTCCCGAATAGCCAGGCCTGGCTGCGCGTGAATGCCCCAGGCAGCATGAGAGGTTAAGCAAGCAGACCTTGCCCAACCCTTTGTAACTTTCCCAAGAAAAACCCACCGCCTGTAATAGACGTGGAAGCCATGTCCTATCCCACTGGTTTCCCCTTGCTTGTTTTGATTTCCTCATTAAAAAAATAGTTAAAAACCCCGGCTGTTCCCTGACCCCCCACCCCGGAGAGGGGGTGGAGTAACCGCCTGACGCCGCCCAGTCCGTCCGGTGACATCACGCGCTGGCCCTCTGCGGCCGCCGGGGGCCTTGGGAACGGGCTGACTCGCTTCCCAGAGCCGGCTCTTCCCCACCTTCCCACCGTGATGTCATCGGAATGTCGCCCAGGGCGAGGAGCCCCCTGCTCTCAGAGGGTCAGCTGGCCTGACGGCTGAAGGCAAGAACCGAAACGGAGGGGAGGAGGAAGGAGGGATTAGATTCCCTTCTTCGGGCAATTTTTTTAAAAAAGAGATCACGGGGAAGGAGGGGGTCTCTGCTGGTGAGTCTTTGATGGTCTGTTTATGTATTGGTGGTAGTTCAGCACATGTTCTGTAGTTTATGCTGTCTACTTTCAGATACAGACACCTGTTGCTTGAGGCAGATGGGGGGAAAGGGGGAAGTAATTATTAAAATTAAGGTTTACTCTTCCTGTTTCACAAATTATGTTGCTAGTTTGCTAGAGTGCAGTTCAAGATCCATCTAGCCATCCATTATCTAGCCCACTTATCCTGGTCAGGGTCACAGGGGGTCCTGGAGCCTATCCCAGCATGCATTTGGTGTGAAGCAGGAATACCTGGACAGTTTGCTAATCCATTGCAGGGCACACACACCATTCACTCACACACTCATACCGAGGGGCAATTTAGAGACTTTAATGAACCTAACCTGCACGTCTTTGGACGGTGGGAGGCAACCAGTACCCAGAGGACACCCACACGGACACAGGAAGTACATGCAAACTCCTCACAGAAAGGTCCCGGCCGGGATTGAAACTAAGGACCTTCTTGCTGTGAGGCAACAGTGCTAGAAATGGCCAAAATATGTGGACACCTAACATCCAACATCTCATCCAAAATTATGGGCATTAATATGAAGTTGGTCCACCCTTTACTTCTATAACAACCTCCAATCTTCTGGGAAGGTTTTAAAATTAAATTAAATGAAGGTTTTATGCTAGATGTTGGAGCATTGCTCGTGGGATTTGCTTCAGTTCAGCCAAAAGAGCATTGGGGAGGTTGGGTACTGATTGGGTGATTAGGCCTGGCTCACAGTTGGCTTTCCAATTGATCCCAAAGGTGTTGGATGGGATTGAGGTCAGGGCTGTGTGCATGCCAGGCAAGTTCATCCTCGCCAATATTGACAAAACCATTTCTACATGGACCTCGCTGTATGAACGGGCCTTTCCTAAACAGTCGCCACAAATTTTGAAGCACAGAACTGTCTAGAATGTTATTGAATTAAGATTTGCCTTCTCTGGAAGTAAGGGGCCTAGCCCAAATCATGAAAAACAGCCCCAGACCAAGGGGTGTCCAGATACTTTTGGTCATATAGTGTATGCTGTGATGCTAGGAAGGGAATTGGCGTGCTGTCCACCACCGGCCCTACTTAAAGGTATGGCCACAGACGTAGTCTATTGTAATCACATCAGCTGCGGACAGTTACCTAATGATTGGGCTTTATTAAAAAACACACGTACAGTTATTAGTTGAGCAGCTATTTGTGCAAGACAACACCAAAAAGGACATGTGTCACTGTGACATAACCAAGCTTTGGGTTCTGTGATCACGTGATCTGTAGCAAGCCTCCGAGCAGGGCTTCGAAACAGAAGTGGTTTGACAGCTCGACCCCGTGTCGACACGTGAGTATCAAGTGTCATCTCCCTAGTTTGAAGGTTTTGGTGGTTTTTTATTCTGGGACTTAAATGGCGGCAAGCCAACCTTCTCTTTGAGTCTGTTTTGTCTGTTCACTGCATGGTACAGAGGCCCTCCCCCGCCTTGTGTCAGAATGTAGTGTAGAGTTACTGCATGGATTTCTTATTAAACAGTTACATAGCAACTTGTACCATAATGTACAATAAAGGAAACTTTCCAGGTTTTAGATCTTACTATTACTGTTCCTATCATATTTTATTCATTTGATTTTACCAGACTTCTCTGAGGCGAATACAGTACAAGGTCTGTTTATTTTGCTTTTAAATGACAAAAATGAACATGTAAAAAAAGCATTGGTATTGGTATATTTTGATTTATTTGAGATTTGATTCTCCCAATT
This sequence comes from Anguilla rostrata, assembly GCF_018555375.3. NCBI lineage: Eukaryota > Metazoa > Chordata > Actinopteri > Anguilliformes > Anguillidae > Anguilla > Anguilla rostrata. The sequence continues at coordinate 3,270,221 of NC_057947.1, forward strand.
TGTTTACAGGGCCCATCGCTGAGATGGATGGTAATCTGTGTTTTACCAAGACAACGCACAAACCCGGAGAGCAGTGGAGCAGCTAAAAACGGAATGTAACTACTGCAGGAGTCAGGCTTCAAAAAAGCCTTGAGCTGGCAACCCGTCTCCAGCATGCCCAAGCTCTTTTTTTCCCTCTCGTCTCAATGCCTCCCCCCCCCCCCCTCCCTGATATACGGGATCCTGCAATGGCTCAGGTTCTACTAAATCAAAGAGATTAGGAACCCGAGTGAGTTTTCTTTGCTCCTATCTCAAGCCAGCGTCCATAGTGGAGCGGGCTCGGAGATGAATGACGGCCTTGGACGTTAGCCCCATAAAGCAGCTCGGCGGGGCCAAGCTGGAGCCTTTAACCCGGCATACCTTGTCATGTCTGGACTGGGCCTGCCTCCCCAGGTCAGCTGCAGCTGTGAGACACTCCCTTCTGTCCCCGGGACGCTGCGAGCGCACTCTCAACCCGTAGAAACGCTGGTCACTGGGGTACCCCATAGCTCCGTACCATTGCACCTCTAGCCAGCAGTACATAATTAATTTGTCGATTTTTTGCGTGGAAAAGGTACTTATTAGTACTCAAATAGAACATTATTGTACTTTCAGGGTACAGCTGTCAAATTTGTTCCTTGGACAAAAATGTACTTCCTCTGTACATTTATTTTAGTGCAGGGCAGGAGGTTACATGTTATGTCCCATCCAAGATTAGAGATTCAACCTGGTAGCCTCCATTTATTTCCCTGGCTGGGTGTTTATCTCTTTACAGGAGAGAAGGGCAGATTGTTCCCACTTGTTGAATAGTAGTACATTCGAACCGTTTCTTTTAATTAGAAATTCATTGGATATTTCCAGGAAAAAACCCGTAATGAACTTTTGGCACGCTGCTTATTATGTCTGGCTTACTTTCAGTATTTGTGCGTTCACAGCAGTCTCTTTTCATAGCTATATCTCAATTACATCAGTAACATTAAAAAAAATAATTTAAAAAAAACACCCCATATGTAAAGAAACATAGAAAGGTTTCTCAAAATGACCTGGGATTTCCGCTCTTTTAATTGAGCTTTGGCAGTAGTGTATGCGTTTAATTCTTAGACAGAAAAGGCTACACAAGGAGGCAAATTCTTGCTAATAAGCCCTGAAATGGATCGGTCTCAGCGATCGAACAAGAATGCAGGAGTTGAAGACAGGAAGACAGTATGGCATTGCGGTTTGGAGCAGAGTCGGAGAGGTTTAACCTTTGGCTCAGAAAAAGGCTGAGAGACTCAGAAACACACTGGAGACCAGCAGATAGACAAGCTGAAGTAGTTGTGAGCACGGGCACTGTTTTAGACACAGAATGAAGTCAGGCTAATGCCTCCCGATTAGTGCAGAAAGCACAATGTATGATTTTTAAAGATTAACATGAAGACTCCTGTTCGCATCCCCAAAATTCAAGTTAGCCATTCACTCCTGTTAGAAACGACCAGACTCCGTCAGGCCTCAGTCTTAGGCAGTGTTTGGTGGCTCTAAGGCTTCAGTCTTAGGCAGTGTTTGGTACCTTTAAGGGGTCAGTCTTAGGCAGTGTTTGGTACCTTTAAGGGGTCAGTCTTAGGCAGTGTTTGGTACCTTTAAGGCTTCAGTCTTAGGCAGTGTTTGGTACCTTTAAGGGGTCAGTCTTAGGCAGTGTTTGGTGGCTCTAAGGCCTCAGTCTTAGGCAGTGTTTGGTGGCTCTAAGGCTTCAGTCTTAGGCAGTGTTTGGTGGCTCTAAGGCTTCAGTCTTAGGCAGTGTTTGGTGGCTCTAAGGCCTCAGTCTTAGGCAGTGTTTGGTGGCTCTAAGGCTTCAGTCTTAGGCAGTGTTTGGTGCCTCTAAGGCCTCAGTGTTTGGATGCCTCTGAGGCCTCATTCTTAGGCAGTGTTCGGTACCTTTAAGGGGTCAGTCTTAGGCAGTGTTTTGGTGCCTCTAAGGCTTCAGTCTTCGGCAGTGTTTTGGTGCCTATAAGGCCAGGTTCCTCCTGAGACTTTTTCATGCCCCTCCCAAACCCTTCCCACTCAGACTGTATCCTCAAATTGCTTTTTAGGGGTTCAGATCCAGTCTCTGCTATCTTTTTGTTTTTCTGTAAAGTATTTTTGCGACAGTGTTTCCATAAACATGACTATACAGTACTAATGCAATTTAGGTGACTTGAATATATGTGGCAAACATTACATAATGCATGGTTTTACATGTCAAATGGATGGATCAGAGAAACAACTAACAAAGCCACCTGGGTGAGCTGGAAGCACCTATAGTAGGGGTCTCACATATATGGTCTTAAACTCCAGTCCCAGTGGGCCATAAATGCCTGCTGGGATTTGCGGTTTTTCTTAGTGCTAGTAGTCCGTTTAGGCCTTGAAAACATGAATGCATGGACTCTTTAACCAATAGTTATTTAAATGAAGCCCTCAAGTGCTGAAACACATCAACAGTCCAGGAGGGCCACATTGGCTGCTGGTTAGAATCTGACACCCCCCGCCCCCCATTTCTACCCCTATTCTATTAGCGTCATACTACATATAGGCATTTTTACTGTTGATCTGATAAAAGGCTCAGTTGCTCCACTGCTAACTACGAGGACAAAAAACAAACGGACAATCTGTAGTAACAGGAGATGCAACCTCAACAGGGATCCTCTGATGTTGGTGGTTTTAGGTTTTTGGAGGGAAAAGAGGAGATGACAGGGCAGTAAAACCTTCCCACTCTGCAATTCTACACCCAGAGCTAACAATGAGAGCTGTCTTGGCACAAACATAATGATTTTTTTTTTTTTTGTTACTTTGATCATTTTTCCCCAGCATGACCAAAAACCACAAGCAATAAGCCCTGAGGACAAGAGCCGGCCTTCTAAACCCAGCAGTGTTCTCCGCCTACAAATGCGATGGCCAATCATAAGATAGCATAATCCAGAGCCAGTGCAATTAACCGACAGCATCGCATAGATCATCAACCCCAAACCTAACTGTGCTGAGAACCATGCAGGCGTACGGACCCTTCTCCACATCCTCATCATCATCAGCCGCTGAAATAAAATAATGCATATAATGTTTCATAGTTAAATCTGTTGGTTCAGGAGAGCTGTACCTCTGTTGCTTTAGGAAATCTAAACTCCCAGATTTGTCGTCTCCACATACAGCAGTAAAGATTTAGAAGCAGATGACTCACCTTTAGGCTACACCTGGGGTCTCTATTTTAAGATTTATTTTATTGCTTCCACCGCCATACGGAATGAATCTCAAGTTCACCGTTTCATGTCGAGAGCGGGCATTTTTATCGATATGCAAACTGCATTCCAATGAGTTTAGCGCACGTTACAGAAAAGAACTGTGAGCTAACTTAAAGCCCTATTGCTTTTGGCCAGAGGAACGAATGGCATGCACCTTTTCCACTCTGCTTCCAGTCCCAAAGAAACAGTCCAGGCCGGAGGGACCGTCCGCCGGCAAACGCCAGAGGATGAATTGCGAATAAGGTCGAACGCGTGGACACTAGCGGAGCGTTCACCGCCACATTCCTTCCGCGCACGTCCCTCGGTTGCCCGAGGCGTCGGGCGGTGACGGTCACGCGGCGATTCGCTGCCCGCTGGCCCGTGGGAGACGCCAGCCGGACGGGGGCTGTTTCACAGGGAACGGGGGTCCGGAAGGTGAACGCAAACGCAAGCCTCACCAGCAGGCCTCAGCTCTGAAGCGTGAGAGCGCGGCAGAACTTAGTTGTTTCTGGAACAGAAGCGGGTCAGAACCCAAGGTTTGGCGTACAGAACACAGGTACCGGGGGAAAGAGGTGCCCGTGCCATCGCAGGGGGCTGTGACTCGGGCAGAGGCAGTGTTATTCCGCACCAGTACCCAGACACAGCTAGCGACTGGGCCCGCATCCATGCAGGCACGGCTCTGGGCCTCTGAGGGTTTATTTTTTGGGAAGCGGTGTTGGGCCGGGCCCCAAGGTGAACCCGTGCCCTGGAACCATCACGCTCCAACTCATCCGGACTCTTCTACCACTGGCGCCGAGAAGGAGAGAGAGAGTTGGTGGGGAGAGAGAAGAGGAGACAGAGGGAGAGGTGTAGAGGGAGAGATAGAGGGGGAAGAAATAGAGAGGGAGCAAGAGAGAGAGAGGGAGAGAGAGGGGGGAACGAGAGATAAATGAGGAAAGAAATAGAGGGAGAGAGAGAAATGGAGCGATAGGTTTGGGGCTTACACTTGGATGGCTTTCTCCCCCTGTATCCTCCTGTCAGAAAGAGGACTCCAGCACTGAGCCCAAGTCAGAGAGTAGAGTGTAGAGACTCACCACACACTCCAGCAGAGTGTAGAGACTCACCACACACTCCAGTAGAGTAGAGACTCACCACACACTCCAGCAGAGTGTAGAGACTCACCACACACTCCAGTAGAGTGTAGAGACTCACCACACACTCCAGCAGAGTGTAGAGACTCACCACACACTCCAGCAGAGTGTAGAGACTCACCACACACTCCAGCAGAGTGTAGAGACACACCACACACTCCAGTAGAGTGTAGAGACTCACCACACACTCCAGCAGAGTGTAGAGACTCACCACACACTCCAGTAGAGTAGAGACTCACCACACACTCCAGTAGAGTAGAGACACACCACACACTCCAGCAGAGTGTAGAGACTCACCACACACTCCGCAGAGTGTAGGGGACTCCCACACACTCCAGAGAGTAGAGACACCACACTCAGTAGAGAGACACACCACACACTCCAGCAGAGTGTAGAGACTCACCACACACTCCAGTAGAGAGTAGAGACTCACCACACACTCCAGTAGAGTGTAGAGACTCACCACACACTCCAGCAGAGTGTAGAGACACACCACACACTCCAGTAGAGTGTAGAGACACACCACACACTCCAGCAGAGTGTAGAGACTCACCACACACTCCAGCAGAGAGTAACCCGATGAGGCCCAAACTTTCCCAGCTCAGAGCTCTCACATTGATCTAAGGGGTGGAATGCCTGTCAGACTCTTAAATGCCATTTTCCTATACCTCCATTACTGTAATCACCCTGCTTTCTGTAACCATGGCAATCGAGCCACACAAATGCACCCTTTTCTCAACAAAGGAAGGCTACTCTTCCGAGCGACCTGGTTAGACTCATTTTGGTGGGGAACGGAGGGGATTCTTTGTGAATGTCATGGGCGGACGAGCTAATAGTTCAATATACTCATCCGAGCGTCTGCTTTCATCTCCGCCCTGTCCGCTACGATTCTTTCATCTGAAATCACAAAATAAACTGAAATCACAAGGAGCATTAAGCCATATCCCGTATAAAAAAAAAGTCATATCCTGAAAAAAACAAAAAGTCATAATTTTCTGAGATGCAGCACAATGATATTTCACACGAGCGCTCTGCGCTCTCGCTGACGCACACTTCCTCTGGAAACACAAGGAAACAATGTGTGGTCTGTATAAAAAAATAAGAATAATAACAGAAAAGAGCTGTGTGACGTTACCAGCGCGTTGGGCTATTCTTCCAGTGAGTGGGTAAGGCTGGGGTCACAGAACGCTTCACACTGAACTCTTCCTCTGCGGTCTCTGCTGTTTGCACAGCCAGGCTCACGCTGTGCTGTCCAACCAGCTGACTGGCAGTTCCCCAGAACAGCGCCCTGAACACAGAGCCCTGAACACGTCACGCTGAATGCAGCACATAGAACACAGCAGACAGAACACAGCGCCCTGGACACAGCACATAGAACACAGCGCCCTGAACACAGCACATAGAACACAGCGCCCTGAACACAGCATAGAACCCTGACACAGCACAAAACACAGCCTGAACACAGCCACGAACAGACACAGCCCCTGACACAGCACATAGAACACAGCAGACAGAACACAGCACCCTGGACACAGCACATAGAACACAGCAGACAGAACACAGCGCCCTGGACACAGCACATAGAACACAGAAACAGAACACAGCGCGCGCCTAACCAGCAGACAGAACACAGCGCCTGACACATAGCAAAGACAGCAGACAGAACACAGCGCCCTGGACACAGCACATAGAACACAGCGCCTGGACACAGCACATAGAACACAGCGCCCTGGACACAGCACATAGAACACAGCAGACAGAACACAGCCCTGGACACAGCACATAGAACACAGCGCCCTGACACAGCACAAGAACACGCCCTGAACACAGCCATGAACACAGCGCCCTGACAAAGCAATGAACACAGCGCCTAACACATCACACTAATGCTACCATAGAAACAGCAGAAGAAACAGCGCCTGACACAGCACATAGAACACAGCGCCCTGGACACAGCACATAGAACACAGCGCCCTGGACACAGCACTTAGAACACAGCACCCTGAACACAGCACATAGAACACAGCAGACAGAACACAGCGCCCTGGACACAGCACATAGAACACAGCGCCCTGAACACAGCACATAGAACACAGCGCCCTGAACACAGCACATAGAACACAGCGCCCTGGACACAGCACATAGAACACAGCGCCCTGAACACAGCACACAGAACACAGCGCCCTGAACACAGCACATAGAACACAGCAATCAGAGCACAGCACACAGAGTACAGTGCCCTGAAAGCAGCACCCTGAACATAGCCCTGAACACAGTGCTCTGAACAATAATAATAATAATCATCATAATGTTTTTTTGCCATTACTGTTAAATCAGAAGAATGTGATTTTGCAGACGGGCCTACAGCTCCTCACAGACACTTGCTGTTGCCAAGGCTCCAGGGAAAACATGAGCATTTTACCTCAGACTCACAAAACTGCGCTGGCACAGGCTGGAGGAGATATCCTATATCCAGCGTGGAAAATCCATTCCCCTCGCATAGCCCTACTGTATGTTTCTCATAGGGGTTAGCGTCTGCGGGCCAAATGTCATTTCACACAGACAGCATATGTTGTGAAACAGCAGCATTCCTCTGCGACAGCTGTGTTTACGTACCGATTAGCCCGATGCAGAGAGGCTCGCGGCTCGCTAGCGGCGTCGCGTCCTCGCGTCGCCCTTTTCATCTCGCCCCTATGCCACCGCTCCCGCCCCGAGGCCCACCAGTAAACACGCGTGTTTGTTTAGCCCTCTGACACGCTTCTCCGGTTTCACCAGCATCTTCGGCTCTGGGCTTTCTTCACCGCACGTCTATGGACATAGGCCGAGCTTGTGTCCAAAAAACACACGGCCCTCACCTTTTTAATATGCACTGCGCTGTTTTCCTTCCAGTTTTCTCATCGTGCACTTGTGTACTCGGATCTCGGACTGGACTGTGACTTTTTTTCCCGTTTTGGAGGACGACTGGAAGACACGTTGGCTCCTATTTATAAAGCACTGGATAGAATGTAGAAGTAGAAAAAGGTGTTCTGCGTGCCCCTGAAAGACGGACAAGCTCAGGTGAATTGTGTAAAAGAAGGTACACCAAGGCATTGACCAACCACGGCATCCGCGTTGTTTTTTTCTGGCGCCCTTTTTCCGCAAACGCTACGGTGACGTTAACTCGGGAGCGCTGGGCTCCACGGCGAAGCGACGGGTCGTTCGGAGGTCAGAGGACACACGAGAAGCGTGGAAGATTCGGGTCTGCGTTTATACGATTCCGATTGGCTCTTTAACGCAGCGGGACCGCTTTTCTAACCGATTGTGTAATGGCGAAGTAACCGCGCCGCTCGTGAGGACTGTCATTACATTCCATCGTTTCTCTGCCACAATACCGGGCAACCAACGAGGCTCCGCAGTCGCGAAGCGAACAAATCGACCTCTCTGAACGCAAAGGTGGCGAGAACCTGGTGATAGCAGTACCAAAACAGAGCAACTGACACAGAAAGGTAGGCCAACGCTGAGATGCTCTACATCGCATGTTTGCTCAGTCAACATGCAAGGTGCACCAGAATTCCAGTTCCTGTTCCACTCAGATTGAGAATGACTGGCGTGATGACAGTTTAAGTCAGTGGTGTCAAACTCCTAGGCTGTATGCGTTCATCAGCTAGATCTTGATATATTAGTAAATATTTGCTGAATTGATCGGTTTACAAGGACGCTTGGTGACCCGCTTTTCTAAAAAAATTTCTATATCTTTCTCATGCAGTAGTATGGCGATAGAATGACATAGGCAGCTTAATGTGGAATGACCTGACGGCCTCCATGCAACGAGTTTACCACTGGTTAGGTCATTCTCGCAAGATATTTGCTTTATCAGGACGCTGATAACTAGACAAGTTACCATGGGTGGCACGTTTTCAGGATCAAGTCCGCATCAGTTTTCTAATCGTTTTCGCTGCGGCGCCGGGAAACCCATTAACCGTATTATTTTACTCAATTTCAACAAAAATATCTCAATGGAAGAACACACCTGGAAAGCACAGGACAGGAGAAGGACGACTCAGAAGGGACGGAATAAAGAACGGTCTTTCCTTCTCTTGAAGCACCGTGAAAGAAATCCTTCTTTTGGAGCTCATCTTCTGATGAGGCCTCATGTCATGCAATATCTCCTACCCCCATGGAGGTCAACCCCCCCGCCCACCCCCCCAGGGACTTACGTCAGAATGGATCCCAAATGCGTAATTGCACACGAGCTTTTCAATGCCACAGTCCTTATACTCCCATAAACTTCACACCTCTCGTTTTTACTGCGGAATAAAACGTTGATTTATGCGCCCCAACACCGAATGAGGACAAGAGATCAAGAACTTTATTACAGAAAAAAGCTCCCTTTATTCATGAAAGTAATATTGTAGGCACTGGACTATTTTAATAATCAATTGATTTATTAATGATCTAATGCTAGCCTGATCCATTTCAAATGTGAAAAGTAAGCAAGGTTGTGTCAATTTGTTCTTTTCTGATCCTCAAAATGCGTCTTTCCTATTCATAAAACACAAAAAAGAACAGTGGAATGCAAGGGTATATTAAACTCATAACACGTGAAGCAATGGAATTAAGATGTGTTCGGTGAATGCCCTTGGATTTATGAGTGATGCAGTGCACCACTTTGAGCATTAAGCCTTTGAAGCTACTATTTCCAAGCTTCCATTTATGAGTGCATATATTGTGCATGCCCTGATCTCTGTGGCTATTCAGTAAGTTTATATAATATGTGATCGGACGGGATATCTCACATTATATAAAAGGGATACATGTACTGGTCTGTTTCTGGGGATTAGATAACTGTTTGGCCATTTTGGTATGAAATAGGGCTTGGCAAAAATGTAAGCAGATCCTGAGAGGATCAGGTTTGACTGTGTCCATGCATGTAAAATTGATAGGCTAACAGAATGATTGTGATAAGAAAAATATTATTTTTTCAGTTTTGCAGAGATAAATAATATCAATGTGAGATGGCTCCCACATTTTGTGCTGAAATATTTAATTATTGCACATCAATGTAATTTTGTGCAGATGTTTAATATTTGTACATCAGTGTGATTTTGTGCACACACTAAAACAATCTCACACACAAGCACACACACACACACACATACACACAGTCTCTCTAACACACACAAGCACACAAATACTCTCTCACACACACGGACACACTCTCTCACACTCATACACACACAAACACACACACACAATCTCTTTCTCACACACAGACTCTCTCACTTCCTCTCACATGCACACACATATACACACACTCACACACATGCACACCCTCTCTCTCACAGTCACATGCACACACAATCTCTCTCTCACACGCACACACTCTCTCACTCCCTCTCTCACACAAACACAGACACACACATGCACACACATACCCACACACACTCTCTCTCTCACACACACATTAAAACACGCAGACACATGCATACACACACACACTCTCTCTCTCACACACACACACACATGCATACACACACACTCTCTCTCACACACACACACATGCATACACACACACTCTTTCTCTCTCACACACACAAACAAACACACACTCTCTCTCTCACACACACACTCTCTCTCTCACACTCACACACATACACACACACTCTCTCTCACACACACACAAACACACTCTCTCTCTCTCTCTCACACACACACATACACACACACAAACACACTCTCTCTTTCACATACACACTCACACACACATACTCTCTCTCTCTCACACTCACTCGCACACACACACACACACACACACGTACACACACACACACACACATGGGATAGGCAGCCTCAGCCCACCTGTGGCTGGGCTCCTGTGCCAGGTTGGGCTCAGCCGACACACACAGGTGCCTGGAAGGACATCAGCCACAGCTGTGGTCTGATGGGAATCCAGCCTCCACCAGCTACACCAGAGTCCCCGGTAGGAAGGAAAAGTTGACTGAGTGGTTCCGCTCGCTCCTTTCCAGCTCTGAGCGACGTGGGCTGGAGACGGAGGGATCTGGAAGAGGGCCGGGTGGGAGGGGTCACAGCTCGGGTCAGGCATCTGACGGACGCAGAAAATAGTGACCTCATATTGTCAGGAATTCCCTCGCTGTGTGTGTGTGCGTGTGTGTGCATTTGTGGGTGAGTGTGAGAGTGTGAATGTGTGTGTGTGTGTGCGCATGCATTTGTGTCCGTGTGTGTGTGTGAGTGTGTGTGTGTGCGTGTATGTGTGTGTGTGTGTGTCTGTGTTTGTGTGTACGTGTGTGTGTGTGTGTGCATTTGCGTGTGAGTGTGTGTGTGTGTGTGCGTGTGTGTGTGTGTGGCTCATACATATTGACACAGATGTTTTATAAGGAATTTAGCAGAGAAGGAAACCGATACAGCTTGTCACAAGTTTATCAGTTTGGACCTGTCAGTTCAACTGGAGGCACATCTGCTAATATGATCCCAAAACATTTATCACAAAAACCTGATTTTGCAGATATCCACAAACGTGCCGTGCTGGGCATCGACCTGCACCGGACCCAGGTTCTTGGCCAACTGGACTCCGCATATTCGCACATGTGCAAACCATTACCAATCAGAAGTGCGTGGCACTGTACAATTATGCCAGATTAACTTTGATCCAACAGTCACACGTTGGACTGTTGCTCGCCTTGCAGTTTCCTCACCATATTTAAAGCTGTGCCCACTTTCTTTCTTCCCATGGCAGGTTCCATGGGAGTCAATAGAAGGCGTGAATTCTCCACACCAAGATCACTGCCACACAGAAAACCTCTGCACATGCTCGGTCTCACCAATCCTCAATCAAATCATCAGGTGCCATATAGGCCAGATTTACTTAAGGTTTTTGTGCAAAAGACATTGGTTATTATGGACCTGAATTAAGTATGGTTCTTCATACTGCTGTATTAAATCATCCCTGCAATGGCATTGGACACGTGTACTACTGTAAATAAGAAGATAAGCAGGTTGACTTTGGGGTCTCGCTTCAAGCTCTGCTGTGTAAGTTTAGGGTCTAGCTTGGAGCTCTGCGATATAACTTTGGGGTCTCACTTAAGTCCCCTTTCCTCCGAGTTGTGAGATCTAAAAGCGGGTGGGAACTGTCCACAACGGGAACTAAAATGGTTCCTGGAGCACGTTCGTTTTTGCTTTGCCACCACAGCTCAAGAACCCTGAAAGCCATCTGTGACCGAGAGCTGCGTCCAGACTGTCGAATTTACTGGCCGTCTATTTGAGCCACTATTGTAGTCTTTCATTTTTCTGTAGGCCTAATCCTGCATCGGTTTTTTATTTTTTTATTTTTTTACTGACACTGTTTAGCTGTGTGGTTTATGCTCTGTTCAGCTAAATTCAAATAAATCTATACCTAATATATACCGATACCTTTTTGCTATGAGTTGCAAACTCAAATTCCCTCTAAACGTCATCCTCCAACCAGAAACTGATCATCGCTCACACCTCATTGCAATAGTCACAGATTTTATATTAGTTATAGCTACATGTTTACATGTTCTTTTCTGCAGTTCTTCATTTGTGGTTATTACTGACCTCATGAACCATTTAAACCAATATGGCAAATGCATTAACATTAGCTAGCTACGAATAAATCTCTGTACACCGTCCGTGTTCATACTTGTACTAGCCTACATGGCAAAACTGCATTCAACAGACAGAATGGTTAGGAACAGTAACTACCGTTTACGCTTGTGATTTATTGGTATGCGCATGCCATACAAAGATGTTTCAACTTCGCTAGAATAATATTTTATAATATTCTATATTAGCCAGCTATAGCATAATGCCTGTATAAATGTGCATTCCAAACACACACCTCACTTATTTTGAGCAAAATTCTATGCTATAAAGCACCAGAGACCGAATAAACCCACTAATTCAGCTAAAACATGATATTTGTGTAAGCACTAACTAACATTATTGGCTATATCATATCAATATATGCTGCTGCAAGTGAAAGCTTACTTATTGGTGATCAAGTCAAGTCATATTTACAGTTCAGTTTAGTCTGTCTACATTCATTTATTTCAAATTTGTAAATTAATTTGTAGCTGCCAGTTTAGAAAATGGCTTGCTTGGCAAAAGAGTGTGCGGTTGACTAATCTGCAATGTACAGGATAGCCAGCTGCACCCCATAGTTCCTGGTACCTTAGAAAAGTGTGGAAAAGAGGCTTCAGTTCCTAGGTTCCGCAAAAAGTTCCTGAGTTCCAGAAAAGGTTCCTGAGTTCTGGGAAATGTCCTTGAGTTCCGGAAAAGGTTCCTGAGTTTCGGAAAAGCTTCCTGAGTTCCGGAAAAGGTTCCTGAGTTCTGGAAAAGGTTCCTGAGTTCCAGAAAAGGTTCCAGAGTTCTGGGAAAATACATTTCCATCCATCCCCCAGGCTCTCCCATCTGTCCCGGGGATCTTCGAGCCCTGCTGTTTGACGGGTGATGGAGGCAGCAGTGCACAGATCCACAGCTGCACTTCCAGGGAGCCCACACTGTGGGGCCCACCCTACGGGGGCCTGAGAGAGATGAGCATGACTCCTTCTGGACCAGCCCTCGCGCTGTCCTCATAGATGGAGGGAGGGGTCACGGGGTCACCCGGCACCTCGCGCTCCTGCTCCTGACATTCCCCTGCCCACCCCCGCACAGAACACAAGCCTGCCCACCTGACCCCCATGGGGGTTTCTGTGTGAGGTTACAGGTAGCCTTATCCTTAGCTGCTCTCCACTATCCATTGCACACAACCAGCAGTAATGAGACATTAATAGTACTAAATGTCATTTTTCTTATCATTCCTCCAATAATAATTATAATATACTACACTAGTGCTGCTACTTAACAATAATGTTAATGTATTTATTAATATAATGAGCTTTAAATAGCATTATTTCAGAATACTTATTGTGTGACTTTTTAGGAGTTATTTTCCTCTATTATCAGTCACAGCTTTCCAGATAATTTAGACATGCTGCAGTTTCCAAAAAATAAGTCATTGCGCAGAGGGATATTAAATCAGTTGCCTGTTGAGATACTGTAGTGACACACATTTCTGGCCAGAATAGAACTTGCTAATTTGTTTTTTAAACAATCTTCAAATTACCCAGCAGTCCGGGGAGCGTGTGGAACCGAGGGAGTCCTCCAAATTACTGTGTGCATTATTAGCAGGTAGATCATCTATCACTCCCAGGGAAATTCTGACCCTACAGCGGCTGAGTAGTGCATGGAGAAGAAGAGCTGTCTGTCTGGTCCCTGCAGCTGCTCAGTCTGCAGGCTAAAGACCGAGTTCAGAGGCGTTATATCTGCTGATATCTCCAGCAGTTTACAGGCGTTATATCTGCTGATACCTCCAGCAGGTTAGGGCCATTATATCTGCTGATACCTCCAGCAGTTTAGAGCCATTAAATCTGCTGATATTGTCAGTAGTTTAGAGCCATTATATCTGCTGATAGTGTCAGTACTTTAGAGCTGTTCTGTGACAATGTCAGAGATTTAGAGCTGGTAGATATGCTGATAGTTTCAGTAATTTTGAGCCATTATATCTGATGATGTTGTCAGTAGTTTAGAGCTGTTAGATCTGCTGATATTGTCAGTAGTTCAGAGTCATTAGACCTGCTGATGTTGTCAGTAGTTTAGAGCTGTTAGATCAGCTGATATTGTCAGTAGTTCAGAGTCATTAGACCTGCTGATGTTTTCAGTAGTTTAGAGTCATTAGATATGCTAATATTGCCAGTAATTTAGAGCTGTTCATCTGATATTATACTGACCTGTTTGGCTGTCTTTGCCTTTTGAAACTGAGGATCGTTGTTCACAGAGACAGAGACTCTTTGGCGCCCCCTCCCACCCCAAATAAGAACATTTTATCCGTGTCCTTTCTCAATCAAAAAACTGCTTTCCAGTGTTTACATCCAAATAACAGATAACAAACCAAACTCAACTGAATTGAAAGGTAACTGCTTTTGTATTATAATTGTCAGTGTTGTATGACTCCCAAGTATGTTGTCCAATTTCTAAGTTACTCAGTCTTTTACTCAGTAAATGTTTCACAGGCTACAGCCATGGTCTCACAGGAAGTAATTGGTGCGTGTATCGAGAGACAGACGGAGATACACTTTGTACTTTTTAACAGCTAAATTTGGCCGGACAAATGTTGATTTGAACAGAATTCATCCGAGAGAGATGAGCAGATCGTGCTTTTGAGCTGGAAAGCTGTCCAATCAGTTCTCACCAGTGATCTAGGGTATATTAGATAATATGAGTCAGGTTCTTTGCTTTGAAAAGGAAGAATGATTAAATATTTAAATATTTATTTAAATATTTAACCCCGTGTCCTGCTGTTTAATTTGCCAATTGAATTAGCTGCAGGTTGTAGCCTTTCACTACCTACTTTTGTTACGTTCAGAGTAAGGACCCACGCGCAGACCAGGGAAATCCAAGAAAACGTTGTCTTTATTCCGTGCGAAGTTCGAAGCCAGGTGATCAGAGAGAGTGCGGTACAGAATCGAGTTTCCAGAAGAAAAGTAAAAAGACAGGCAAAAAGTCAAAAACCAGGAGATCAGAAATAGCGAAGGTACAAAGGGGCAGGCAAAAGAGAAGTCAGGCAAAGGGGTGTCGCAGGAATCTCAAAATACAAAGGCTTACAAATAATCGGCACAATGAATTTGATCAACGTTCTGACAGGGACATGGTGGAAAAGACTGACATTTATACACTGGGGAAGGTAACAATCAAGGAGGGGTTACGTGAGTGAGGGCGGAGTAACAAACAACATCCAGGTGAAGAACATTAGGATAACTAATTAAATGACAGGGGACTGACAAAACGCGGACTGGAATCACATAGACAACAATGATAACAGACGGCCTGGGTTTAGCAGGTAAAACACGTGCAGAGAGAGAGAGGTGCAGTTAGAGCAAGAGACAGGTGCAGGCAATTGCAGAACTCAGCGTTAGAGCAGGCTAGAAAGAAAAGGGGCGGAGCTACAGCGCAGCATGGAAAAGGGGAGACTGGTTAATGTATTAGTATAGTGATCTAAACTATCAAAACCCAAAACTAGTGTGTGTTAGTCCATTAGTAATATTCACATGTTAGTATATTAGCGAGGTTAGTACTTTACAATCTATAAGTTAGTAGGGATTAGTAGAAATTAGTAAAACTAGAAATCAGCAGGAAGAAAGTAAAGCGAGACTGGAAAGAAGGGGGAAACCACGAAAACCCGGAACCACCCGAATAGTGAAATCACGCAAGTACAGGGAGTGAAGCAGCTCAGGGAACACAGACACAGAGACAGTACTGGGGAGACAAGTGACCGGAACTACAGACTACAACAGTACCCCCCCCCTAGGAAACGCCTCTTGGCGTTTTCACCGGTGGCACAGGGTGTTTAACATGAAAGTCCTTAACCATCTGCTTATCCAAAATGAAGCGAGAGGGGATCCAGCTTCTTTCCTCGGGGCCGTAGCCTTCCCAGTCCACCAGGTACTGAAGGCCGCGACCCCGACGACGAACATCCAGCAGTTTGTTCACGGTGTAGGCATCACCACCATCAATGAGTCGGGGGGAGGGGGGGCTCAGGGGCAGGGGAGAGGGGATGGGTAACAACGGGTTTTAAGCGGGAAACATGAAAAGTGGGGTGAATTCTGCGCATGGTGGAGGGTAACTTTAATATAACAGCAGTGGGGCTGAGGATTTTAACAATAGGAAAGGGGCCAATAAAACGAGGAGCTAATTTCTGGGACTCAACACGTAGGGGAATGTCTCTGGTGGTGAGCCAAACACGCTGTCCAACTCTGTAGGAGGGGGCTTTAGAGCGGCGGCGATCGGCCGTCACCTTCATCCTGGCGCTGGCGCGAAGCAAGTTGAAGCGAGCGGTCTTCCATTCCTTCTGCAGCGCCGGATGAAGGCTTCAGCTGAGGGGACCCCCACCTCCTCCTCCTGACTAGGGAACAGAGGCGGCTGGTACCCTAGGCAGCACTCGAATGGAGAAAGTTTGGAAGAGGAGGTGTGAGAGTTTATGGCATACTCTGCCCAGGGTAGCTGATAAAACCATGAGGAGGGATTCTTGGAGCAGAGGCATCTAAGGACGGTTTCAATAACTTGATTGGCCCGCTCGGTCTGGCCATTGGTCTGGGGGTGAAATCCTGAGGATAGACTAATGGATGAACCCAACAGTGAGCAGAAAGCTTTCCAGAAACGTGCAGTGAACTGGGGGCCTCTATCGGAAACTATGTTAGTGGGGATGCCGTGTAGTCTAATAACGTGATGAATGAGTAAGTTGGCGGTTTCTTTAGCAGAGGGAAGCTTGGTGAGGGGGACGAAGTGAACAGCTTTAGAGAACCTATCAACTATGGTGAGGATAGTGGTGAAAGTGTTGGATGGGGGTAGGCCTGTGATGAAATCTAACGCTATGTGAGACCAGGGGCGGTGTGGGATGGGGAGGGTTGTAACAGACCTGAGGGTGGGTGGTGAGAGGGTTTGTTCTGGGCACAGACCAAGCAGGCAGCCACAAAGTCCAAGATCTCTTGTTTCATGGAGGGCCACCAAAAGCGTCTCTGAATAAAGGTTCTGGTTCTGGTGGCCCCCGGTGGCATGAAAGTTGCGAAGCGTGGCCCCAAAGGAGAACTTGAGAGCGGACTTGGGCAGGAACGTAGAGACGATCCGCTGGGCAATTACTTGGACCAGCCTCATCCTCCTGGGCCTTACGAACCCTCTCCTCGATGTCCAAGTGGATGGCATTGATGAAACAGCTCCGTGGGAGGATGGTGTCAGGTGAGGGATCCTTGGTGGGTGGTTCAAACCGGCGGGAGAGGGCGTCAGGTTTGGTATTCTTCGACCCAGGGCGGTAAGCAAGGGTAAAGTCAAATCTGGAGAAGAAGAGTGCCCATCGGGCCTGGCGAGAGTTGAGGCGTTTGGCTGTGTGAAGGTACTCCAGGTTCTTGTGATCAGTCCACACCAGAAAAGGTGTTTGAGAGCCCTCCAGCCAGTGGCGCCACTCTCCCAAAGCCATCCTCACCGCCAACAGCTCACGGTTCCCAATGTCGTAGTTCTGTTCCGTGGGTGTCAGGCGGTGAGAAAAGTAGGCACAGGGATGGATCTTATTGTCTCTGGGTGAACGCTGAGAGAGAACGGCTCCCACCCCAATGTTGGAGGCATCAACCTCTACGATGAACTGGGCAGCAGAGTCAGGATGAACAAGGATGGGTGCAGAGGTGAAGTGGTTCTTGAGGGCTCGGAAGGCTGTTTCAGCCTGGGCGTTCCACTGGAATCGGGTCTTAATGGATGTGAGGGCGGTGAGTGGGGCTGCCAGAGAACTGTAATTACGGATGAAACGACGGTAGAAATTGGCGAAGCCCAGGAAACGTTGCAGTTCCCGACGACAGTCTGGCTGAGGCCATTCCACAACCGCCCGGATCTTCTGGGGGTCCATCTGAATGCTGCCGGCGGAGATGATGTACCCCAGGAAAGAGGTGGTGTTACAGCTAAACTCACATTTCTCCGCCTTGACGAATAAGCGGTTCTCCAAAAGTCTCTGGAGCACCTTGCGGACCTGGATGATATGTTCCTCCTTAGTTTTGGAAAAGATCAGGATATCATCCAGGTATACGAAAACAAACTTATTTATCCAATCCCTCAGAACATCATTGACCAGTGTCTGGAAAACAGCTGGTGCGTTTGTGAGCCCGAAGGGCATCACCAGATACTCCCAGTGTCCGGTAGGGGTGTTGAAGGCTGTCTTCCATTCGTCGCCCTCTCGAATGCGCACCAGGTGATAGGCGTTGCGCAGGTCCAGCTTGGTGAATATCGTGGCTCCTTGCAGGAGTTCGAAGGCGGAAGCCATGAGGGGAAGTGGGTAACGGTTCTTGACCGTAATGTCATTGAGGGCACGGTAGTCGACGCACGGCCGGAGTGAGCCATCCTTCTTCCCCACGAAGAAGAATCCGGCCCCGCTGGTGAGGATGAAGGACGGATGATGCCGGCAGTCACGGACTCCTGGAGGTATTTGTTCATAGCTTCCGTCTCCGGCCGAGACAGGGAGAACAATCGACCTCTGGTGGAGTGGTGCCGGGCTTCAGGTCAATGGCGCAGTCGTAGGGGCGGTGAGGAGGCAGAGAGGTGGCTCGGGATTTGCTGAAGACCTCTTTAAGGTCCAGGTACTCGGGAGGAACCGCCGACAGATCCGTCGGCTTCTCGGGATGAGGTGACTCGGGAACAGAAGAATGGGCCTCTCGCAGACAAGATGCTAAACAGAATGGGCTCCAGCCCAAAATCTTGTGCGAGTTCCATTCCAAGGTGGGGTTGTGCTTCTCAAGCCAGGGGTGCCCGAGAATGATGGGTGAGTGGGGAGATTCAATGATGTGGAGCCGAAGCTCTTCTTGATGATTACCGGAGAGCCGAACCTTGAGTGGAACGCTGGTGTGGGTGATGTTCGCCAACTTCTGACCATTGAGCGAGTTGGCCACTAGGGGCATGATACCTTCTCCAAGGGGATTCCCATCTCTCGGCGGCCCCAGCGTCCAGGAAGTTCTCCTCGGCCCCGGAGTCGATGAGAGCGGTGGTCCTTTGGTTCGTCCCCCCACTCAATGGTGACAGGCAGGCAAGTCCGGTGCTTTGAGGAGGATTCAGTCGGAATCATGCCCACTAGTGCTCCTCGATACACTAGCGGGCGTTGTCTTTTAACGGGCAGGCTGCGACATAGTGACCTGGTTTCCCACAGTAGAGGCAGGACCTGGTGTGCATCCTTCTATCCCTCTCCTCCTGGGTCAGGCGAGCACGGTTGACTTGCATGGGTTCCGGGTCCGGCATCATGACTGGAGGAGGTTTGGGGTTGGTAGGGGATGCAGCAGTGGTCCTGGACCTCTCAGTGACTGCTCGGTTGTAGACACCTTGACTGCGAGCCCGTTGGCGCTCCTGGATGCGTGAATCCACGCGGATAGCCAGGGCAATGAGATCGTTGAAGTCCTCGGGTAGGTCCCGGGTCAGCAGCTCGTCCTTCACGCGCTCAGACAGGCCATTGAGGAAGGTGTCGTATTGAGCCTTCTTCTCCCAGCCACTGGCGGTAGCCAGAGTACGAAAATCGATGGCGAAGTCCGACACCGTCATACCACCTTGGCGCATGTGCAGGAGTTCTTGCGCCGCATCGTGGCCGTGCTTGGAGCGGTCAAAGACCCGTTTCATCTCTTCTGCGAGCAGCGTGGAGGTCTGCACGCAGGGAAGCCCCTCCTCCCAGGCGGCCGTTCCCCACTTCCTAGCTCGCCCGGTGAGCTGCGTGATTATGTAGGCAACTCGGGCCTGCTCAGTGGGGAAGGTAGCTGGCTGTAGCTGGAAGATCAGCCGGCACTGGATAAGGAATGGGCGGCAGCCACCAGGTTCTCCGTCGTACTTCTCCGGAGGAGGAAGGTGGGGTTCACAAGCACGTGCAGGTGGGATGTCAGGCGTAGCGGGAGCCGCAGGTTGCTGGGGAGCGAAGCCAGGCGAGGAGGCCCGGAGTGCAGATGTCAGCTCTGCCACGCAGGAGGTTAGAGTCTGCAGCTGGTGAGAGACCGACTCCAAGTGGGACTGGTGGCGTCCCAACATGGCTCCCTGCTGCCCAAGTACAAATTGTACCTGGGCAGGGTCCGCTGGGTCCATCCTGGTCAGAACGTACTGTTACGTTCAGAGTAAGGACCCACGCGCAGACCAGGGAAATCCAAGAAAACGTTGTCTTTATTCCGTGCGAAGTTCGAAGCCAGGTGATCAGAGAGAGTGCGGTACAGAATCGAGTTTCCAGAAGAAAAGTAAAAAGACAGGCAAAAAGTCAAAAACCAGGAGATCAGAAATAGCGAAGGTACAAAGGGGCAGGCAAAAGAGAAGTCAGGCAAAGGGGTGTCGCAGGAATCTCAAAATACAAAGGCTTACAAATAATCGGCACAATGAATTTGATCAACGTTCTGACAGGGACATGGTGGAAAAGACTGACATTTATACACTGGGGAAGGTAACAATCAAGGAGGGGTTACGTGAGTGAGGGCGGAGTAACAAACAACATCCAGGTGAAGAACATTAGGATAACTAATTAAATGACAGGGGACTGACAAAACGCGGACTGGAATCACATAGACAACAATGATAACAGACGGCCTGGGTTTAGCAGGTAAAACACGTGCAGAGAGAGAGAGGTGCAGTTAGAGCAAGAGACAGGTGCAGGCAATTGCAGAACTCAGCGTTAGAGCAGGCTAGAAAGAAAAGGGGCGGAGCTACAGCGCAGCATGGAAAAGGGGAGACTGGTTAATGTATTAGTATAGTGATCTAAACTATCAAAAACCCAAAACTAGTGTGTGTTAGTCCATTAGTAATATTCACATGTTAGTATATTAGCGAGGTTAGTACTTTACAATCTATAAGTTAGTAGGGATTAGTAGAAATAAGTAAAACTAGAAATCAGCAGGAAGAAAGTAAAGCGAGACTGGAAAGAAGGGGGGAAACCACGAAAACCCGGAACCACCCGAATAGTGAAATCACGCAAGTACAGGGGAGTGAAGCAGCTCAGGGAACACAGACACAGAGACAGTACTGGGGAGACAAGTGACCGGAACTACAGACTACAACAACTTTTTAATAATTTTATATTATTTGGGCCAGTTTCACAGACACAGATTAAGCCTAGTCCTAGACTAAATTCAATAGAAATCTTCCACACAAAACTCTATTTAGTCCAGGATTAAGCTTAATCTGAGTGTAAAACTGGCCCTTGATAGTTTAAATTTAGAAATGTGGACAGCAATCTGATGGATCCACTTCAGGGGTAATCGTTGGATATTTCTGTCAGCTATGACAATAACTTTTGAGAACAATTCATTCATTGGAATATTTATATAGATTTCTCTTTGATTTGCAACTTTATTAAATCTCTTCATACATTGAATTCTCTATTCTTTTAGACATTTGGTGGAAAGCAGACTTTCAGGGAGATATACAGATTTATTTGCTATGGAGCAGGGATAGCCAGGGGTGTGGCAATCCATTTTTCAAGGCAGTCTACTTCTACTTCTCCGATCAGAAATTCGAAACAGGCCAACTGACAGCGCCCTTCCTAAGAATTTCCATGTTTAAAAAAAATTATTTTTTATGTTTTTTCATAATTTCATACTGAATGGCAGGTTGAAAGGACACACTGCCTTTCTTCTTTTTCAGAGACGTAGATCCCACTTTCCTTGGCTCGGCGCAGGCGCCGACCGGTAAATTCAAATTCCGCTTATTTAGTGAGCCCTGCCTCCACGTCTCTCCGTGGAAATCCATAACATATGACTCCTGACCTGACCCTCATGAAATCTTAACAAGTCTGGCGAGTTTTTTGGTGCTGCTTTGTGCCGGTTTGAATTTTCTATGACACTCCCAAGTGTGTATGCGTGTGTGTCAGAGAGACAGATTGAGAGAGTGCATGCATGTGTGTGTGTCAGAGAGAAACGGCATGTGTGAGAGAGAGAAAAATGGCGTGTGAGAGAGAGAGTGTGTATGAGTGTGTGTGTGTGTGAGAGAGAGAAATGGCATGTGTGAGCGAGAGAGTGTGTGTGTGTGTTCAAGAGATAAAAATTGCATGTGTGTGTGTAAGAGAGATAAATGGCATGTGTGCGAAAGAGAAAGAATGTGTGTGTGTGTGTGAAAGAGAGAGAGAGCATGTGTGTGTGTCAGAGAGAGAGCGAGAGAGAGTGTGTGTGTGTCAGAGACAGAGAGAGTGTGTGTGTGTGTCAGAGACATAGTGTGTGCGTGTGTGAGAGAGAGCAAGAGTGTGTGAGAGAGAGAGCATGTGAGTGTGTGTGTGTGAGAGAGAGAGAGAGAGTGTGTGCGTGTGTCAGAGAGAGTGTGCGTGTGTGTGAAAGAGAGAGAGAAACAGCATGAGTGTATGTGAGAGAGTGAGAGCGTATGTGTGTCAGAGAGACAGCGAGAGAGTGTGTGTGTGTCAGAGACATAGAGAGAGTGTGTGTGTGTGTGTCAGAGACATAGTGTGTGCGTGTGTGAGAGAGAGCAAGAGAGTGTGTGTGAGAGAGAGAGCATGTGAGTGTGTGTGTGTGAGAGAGAGCGAGAGAGTGTGTGTGTGAGAGAGGGATGAGTGTGTGTGTGTGTGAGAGAGAGAGCATGTGAGTGAGTGTGTGTGTGTGTGAGAGAGAGCGAGAGAGTATGTGTGTGAGAGAGGGATGAGTGCTGAACACTGAAGCCCTTTGTTATTCCTCCATGTGAAAGCCTCTTACCTACGGAGAGATGTGTTTGGGTTCCACAACACCGGTTGCCAACTCTCTCGTAAACCCCTCTGTGGAAGGGGAGGTCAGGTCTTTCTCATCTGAGTTCCATTTTCTCAGCAGAGATCAGGGTAATGTTCTGCACAGCAGTGACATTTTTACAGGTCTGGCTGAGCTACAGCATGTATGGATTAAATGTGAAGAAACAAAATGGTGTTCAAGGCACAAGTACAGCAGATGTTTAAAAAAAGATGCATTTTCATTTGTGGAGGTGAATCATTGCCTTAACAGGGGGGTTAGTCATGTGACACACTGAAGCACTGTATTGGATAATAGCGCTAAAGTTTGCTCCTCTAAACATTTGGGTTTGATTGAACTGAAACTGTGATTATAAATTCGATATAGTGACAGCTTTTCAAACAGCTTGTTTGTAAACAGTATCATTCCAGACACAAACCACAAATTACAAAATAAATGATATTGTGTTATCAATTAATTGTTTCTATGTGTTGCGACTGTTTTACAAAAAGCAATACGGAACTAAAGTTTATGGAAGAAAATGGGATCGTCGTCGACAAACGGTTGTCGTCGTTCGCTGTCGCTGTCATTATACAGCCTCCGCGCTTAAATTTTTGGAGTTCATAAGAACATTGTCAATTATTCAGCGAGGAACAGACATTATTTCCATTCTTTGTCCTCTCGCTCCCCTGGTGAAAAGCAAGAGCAGAAGAGAACAAGCGGAGGGGGCGGAGCGAGGGCGAACGGCGCTTACGTCCCAGCGCGCCGCGAAGCCCGCGCGCGCTTCCTCCGTGTTCACGCCGGCCCGGGGTCGGGTTACGGGCCCCGGGGGGCCGGGCCAGGGCTCCGCTTCCTCCAGGCTCAGGAGGACGGAGAGGAGCATGTGCACGGATGGGGGTAGGACTCTCTGCCCGCCCCCCCACCCCACCCCCACCCAAGTCCTAACAGCTGGATGTGCTATGCTACATCACATTGACTGTCATCCAGAGCCACTCACGCAAGTGCAGTAATAAAGCGTTCGCCGTGGAGAGTGTGAAATCTCTTTGAAGGCGCAGAAGGGCCATTTATAATCAATCCGTGTGAAGTTAGCCAAACCGGCAATTAGCGCTGTTGTAATTACCACTGCGCGGCTAAATCAATCCTCACGCAGCTGAGCCTGGCATTACTACTACAATAGGAAAGTGCTACAGAGAGGCGCTCGTTTGGGTGGGGGTGGGGGTTGGGGGGGAGGGGGGGGGGGCACGAGCACGGGAATGCTCAAATCTCTTCAGCCGCACGCTGCAAAGCAAACACCAGCGTGCGTGCTGGGGGAACCGCCAGTGTTTTCATTGGTTCTCCCGAGTCGGAGAGACGCCCAGGTCAACAGCGGCGGCGAAACTGGCCTTCTGAGAACAGAGATTCCCGTCAACCATCCTCGGACCCGCGGGACCCCAGCCGCTCGTCTCCGCTCGAACGCGTTCACGTCTACAAAATGAAAACCTTCAACCGTCTCTCTGGGTTCCCGACCTTCTCTGTCCTCACCGCTGAAGGTAGCTGAGACTGAAAAGTATGTTAGTTATCGTGGTTTCCATGGTTTCAAGATTTCATCGAGTCACTTCTATTACCCTCACCACAGCTGTTTGTGGTCATATTACTTGTCCTGAGATGGTGTGGCATCAGTGTATTTACATTTGGTCAGTGGATGGAATTTGTACATGGTTAGTGTGCATTAGAAAGTATTTAAATCTGGTTAATGTGCATTAACGGGTTTACATACGGTCAGTGTGCGTTAATGTAATTACATTATGGTCAGTGTGGCAGAGCATCAAAGATTTCCAGCACAGTTACAGTCCAGAGTGGCTATTTTATAATATTTGTATTATACTAATCGTACTTAGACTTAGCATTAGTTTATACATTTATGACTGTATAAACAGTGTAATATGTCTTTCTGTGAATGTGTACACGCACACACACACACACACACACACACACACACGCAAATCACCACAGAATGCCCGTATGTGCGCTGTGTCATGAATTTTTCCACTCGTAAAACTGAAAGGAAAAAGTGATCGGCCGAAGCGTGACTGACGGTGTTGGTGGCTGATTACGTTAGGGACCCGCTTCCCTGTTTGTGTGGCGCCTAAATGAACAGTCAGAGTGTGTTTGTTTTAAAATCTGTCCGGGCTGCGTACACGCCGCTTCAGTCTTTCCCCTTCCTCTGCGTTTCCTGCGATGCATTTCCTGCGGTGCGTGCGACCTGAAACTGATTCCCACGCGCTCCTCCGGAGCCGTCTGAAGCTCGCATTATTCAGCCACAACATTCGCTCCGTGCGCCCTCGAGTAAACCTGTAGCCTCCACATCATCAAAAACAAACGCACACACAAACATGGACAAACACACACACACATAGGCACAAACAGACACTCATACACACATATGCACAAACACACACAAAACAAACACACACACACACATGCACAAACTTGGACAAACACACACACACACACGCACAAACACACACACACACACACACACACAAAGAAAAACAAAGATTAAAATGATGACGTCCAGCAGGTAGTTCAGCTCCCCTCAGTGGGATATGTAAAGAAAGGTGTTGGGAAAGGTGAGAGGCTCTGCTTTACAGGGTTTGATGGGCTTTATGAATGAGCGCTCACTTCTGCAGGGAATACAGGGGACTGGGCCAGACCCAGCAGCAGTCTGTGATTATAAAGAGAGGAAGAATCATAATCAGAGGGAAATGAAAATATGAAGGAGAAAATAAAGATGGAATGCATGGTGCATGTGTGTGTGTGTGTGACAGAGAGAGAGGGAGAGAAAGTGTGTGTGTGTGGGAGAGAGAGAGAGTGTGTGTTTGTGACAGAGTGTGTGTGTGAGAGTGTGTGTTTGTGTGTGTGTGTTTGTGACAGTGTGTGTGAGATATAGTGTGTGTGAGAGGGAGATAGAGAGTGCGAGTGAGAGTGTGTGTGTATGTGTGAGGGAGAGAGAGAGTGTGTGTGTTTGTGACAGAGTGTGTATGAAAGAGTGTGTGTGTGTGTGTGTGTGTGTGTGAAATACAGAGTGTGTGAGAGAGTGAGAGAGTGTGTGTGTGTGTGTATGACAGAGTCAGACAAAGTGAGAGAGAAGGAAAAGTGTGTGGATCCAAAATGAGAGCCCCAACCACAACAAAAAAGAAATGCTACATATGACTGAAGGAATCAGACTGTCATTCCAAAAAGAAATCTTCAAAAATAGACAAATTGGACACGTTATTATTAATGAACAGATCCAGGATTTTAAAGGGATGGTTTGCTCTCACAAAGACTGAATTGCGGGAACTCCCAACAAACTGTTGCCTGGGGTGGAAGGAGGGGTGGGCGGTGCTGCAGACACAATTTGTGAATTATTTTAAATATGCCCGTACTAATATTTTTGTGGATCAACAGGGTAAAGTTGTGTTAGTTGGGTTGGGGGGGGGGGAAGTAGCCTAGTTGAAACTTGCTTGGAAGAACACAGCTGAGAAGGTACTGCCTTTTTTTATAGCCAGTAATCGTGCTCACTTGCATCCATTAGTCACCACTGTGGTCATGTTCGAGGACCAATGGCTGTGCTGGTTCACAGGACCCATTATCTGAGGAGCCGTAAACCAAGCCAGCCACTTCCTGAGGTGCAGAGCCCCTGGGAATTCTGGGAAGATCAGCAGGCGCTCTGTCTCCTTACTTCCTGGGCTGTTCCTCATTATTTGTTTTGTGTGCATCTTCAATACTGTGAACATGCAAACTCACCCTGAACTGGTGCGGTATAGAAATGCATCTGAAATATCTGTTGTTGAAATATCTGTTTGCTTCATTGTGTTTGCTTGTGTTGTCATTATATTTTAGTTGCATATTCATATTTTTGAGGGTCCATTACAATTCAAATGGTGTTCTCTTCCCATTTCCAAAAGAGAAGAAAACTGATTGAGAAACACTGCCTTGTTGAGTCCAAAGAACGTTGGGAATTATAAACTATTTTCTAATCATTCTAATTTTTACAATTCTCCCATTATGCTAAATAGTCACCTTAATTTTCCCTTTTCCTTATGAGAATCTCCCTCTTTTTATCATTATATTTAGTTTTTCATCCACTTAAATGAAAATATCACTATGAGGTACATTTAATTGGAACATTTACGGCACAAGCTAACAAACAGCAACTTCATTTAAAAGCATGTATATTGTCTTAAGAGTGCAGTATAATGTGATATGATACTAACCATGTCATATATATATATTTTTTTTTTTTTCAATTTTCAATATATTCTTCTGGTGTTGTAATGAGAAAATCTTCTAGTATTTTCAATAAGAGTGTACTTGAAAGTCATTAAAGTTACACATTTATTTTCGTCTCGGGGGGGGGTTAAAAAAAATCTGATCTGAAGTTGCGCAGTGGCAGAGAAACTGCTTGCTGCTGTGTAGAATTAAACTGCCATTTTTTCCAGTCCATGTTTAAGGAATGGGGCTGGATCTGCACTGTCCCTTTAACCTGTCCCTGTCCCCCTGTACCCGTTCCCCTGGCCTGTCCTCCTTGGTCTGTCCCCCTGGAGTCCAGCTGTCCGAGTTGGAACTGACTCTGAAAGAGCCCATGTTCTGCAGGAGCTCCATGCCTATCCATACTGGGGGTGCTTAGACTCACTCTCTCTCACACTCTCTCTCTCTCTCTCTCTCTCTCTCTCCTCTCACACACACTCACACACACTCTCACTATGCCAATCCAGACTGGGGGTACTTAGACTCACTCTCACTCATACTCTCTCTCTCTCTCTCTCACACACACACACACACAAACACTCTCACAATGCCAATCCAGACTCGGGTTGTACAGACACACTCTCACTCGCACTCTCTCTCTCTCTCTCTCTCTCTCTGTCACACACACACACACACACACACACACTCTCACACACTCTCACTATGCCAATCCAGACTGGGGTTGCGCAGACACACTCTCTCACTCGCTCTCTCTCACACACACACACACACACACACACACACACACATACACACTATGCCTATTCAGACTGGGCTAAACAGACACAGACAAGGCCTTCCTTCAGCCACAGGAGCGGCACATATCTGTGAATGGGGGAATTTTTACCCGTCTGGTTTTCTTTTCTTTTTCCCTTCTTGATTCAATTCAGCAGTGTTGGCAACCATTTAATACATTAATTGACACCCAAGATGTCTTTTATGTCTTATTTCCCATAACTAGCTTCTAAAATAAGCACCCAAGGGACAATATCACTGTAATAATATTTAATGTGTCACATGTTTAATTCAGGCTTTTCACAGATTTATATTTGGTGTGATTCAGGCCTACACAAAACATTTAGCTAATCATCTCGTTCAAATATATAATTTTCTCGAACATAACAGCTCCTTAGGGCATGCAAAATGCTCCAGTGGTAATCTGATTTATAAACCAGTCTTATTATGTATGTGGTAGAGATGAGATTTTGCAGTACCAAGTACAGCTTTGAAATGAAAACATATTTTTTTTCATTTAAGAATCACAACGGGAGAAACACAGACATTCCTCTTGAGTACTTTTAAAATACTCAGATTGTTCTGCATTAATTGTACAATTTTGGCCTGTCTCTGGACGAATATTCTTTGACACATTTTTCTTGATCATCAGTGAGGGAGAGACCAAGTGTTGTGACCTTCTTCTTTGGTGGCTTGAACTTTGTTATTAAAATGTAAAGATGAACAGTTCCTGTCTTTTGAGTTATAAACAGTTGAGTTCTGAAACCCCACCCATTGACCTCCTGACCAATAGTTCCTGTCTTTTGAGTTTTAAATAGTTGAATACGGAAGCCCCACCCACTGACCCCGTGACCAATAGTTCCTGTCTTTTGTGTTATAAACAGTTGAGTTCTGAAACCCCACCCATTGACCTTCTGCCCAATAGTTCCTGTCCATTGAGTGTGAAACAGAACAGTGTTCTGAAGCCCCACCCACAGACCCAAGGCAAGATGCCCGACGGAGATCAGACAAACCTGGCCCATGGGCCCACCAGATGTGTCACGGAAAATATAATCTTTGTTCAGTGGTGTCGTGCGTTTGAATGCATGTTTTCCCACCTATATCATCATTTGACAAATCAATTCAATGAAGATGTTTTCTGTTCTACTTTTTCTGAAATGAAGAGGGAGGGTACTGGTGTGTACTGTGGGGAGGGTACTGGTATGTACTGTGGGGAGGGTACTGGTGTGTACTGTAGGGAGGGTACTGGTGTGTACTGTAGGGAGGGTACTGGTGTACGTGGGGGGGTACTGGTGTGTGGAGGGTACTGGTGTGTACTGTGGGGCGGCGGGGGTACTGGTGTGTACTGTGGGAGGGTACTGGTGTGTACTGTGGGAGATACTGGTGTGTACTGTGGGAGGGATGGTGTGTACTGTTTGCAGTACTTTTACTCTAGACGTACTGGTCTAGAGGCAGGACATGGATACAGCGGGGGCACAGTACAGCTAGGGAGCTCTCATTCCATACAGCCCAAGGGATAATGGTTCAATCTCAACAAGGAGCTACCACTGACCCGCAAGGCTAATTTATTGCTTCCATCATGGCGCTCCCTTGAAATGCAAGACCCTCCATATTCAGTCTATTTGCAAGAGTCATAGGCTTGCCGTAGTTAACTGTGCGCAGGGCAACTTGTGTTTGAGAATTCAGTGAAAAATGAGTGCCAAAATAGATATAGAAATAGAACAATTGGCTGTGCTAAACAGGTTTAGAACAGCCCTTTTTTTGTATTCTGATCGCATACTGTTAGCTGGCTGGTGCCCTTTTTAAAAACAAATTTTACGCTAGTGATATTGGGGCGACATAGCTCAGGAGGTAAGACCGATTGTCTGGCAGTCGAGGTTGTGTTCAACCCCTGGCGGTCAAGTGTCCTTGAGCAAGACACCTAACCCCTAACTGCTCTGGCGAATGAGAGGCATCAATTGTAAAGCGCTTTGGATAAAAGCGCTACATAAATGCAGTCCATTTACCATTTTACCATATTGGATAAGTGCAAACAAGACAAACAAAAACAAATTTCAACAGAAAAAAATACATAAATAACAATGAAACGCACCCTGTAAGTGACACTATATGATTTTCTCCAGAAAAAAAAGCGAAGTGCTGTCGACTTGCTCATCGTCAAACGTCTCCTAGAGCCAAGGTTTGACCGGTGACACTGGTTCTGATGACAGCACGGGTTGAACTGCAAAGAAGAGTGTCCGCCCACGGTCGGAAGAGTCAAAGCAAAGAGCACGCTATGCAACAGGACGTTTTCTATGTTGCTGGCTATAGCTAGCTAATTAACAGAACACTAATAGGCCAATTTCTATTTTTTCCCACCAGAGGCCAGAAAGTAACACCCATTGACTTGGTAGACCTGGTAACAGTGAGGGGGAAAAGCAGTGCTCCCGTTGTGTAGGCAGCAGAAAAAGCTCAAATATAATGTAGTCTATTAATGGGTGCCTTAGTTATTGCTGTTCACCACCATTTCATTGTCTGGGTTGCTAACATCAGCCAAACAAGCCAGCAGGTGGTTGGGGTTAGGGCTAGGGTTAATTTGCAATTCGTTTTTACCACACTCACTACATGGACATCTTAATTCATGTTTACAGATGTTTGATTTGCACGTCATTTAGAAGAAGTACACTACATATAACCCTTAACAACTCTTTAATTACATTTTAAATACAGTGGAGTAATTTAATCTTCAGGTTAAAGTTTACAGGATACAGTTACATTAAATGATTTGCTTCTTGACCTTGCTTCACAGGATGACTCGTGTGCAGCAGCTGAAGTCTGCTAGGGTCATCAAAGGGAAGGGTGTGTCATGGTCGCACGAATGGTGCAACTTCCAAGAAGAACCATCAGGTCAGGAAAACAGGGCCTCCTTCAGGAACCAAATCAAGAGGCACGTTTCCTCTAAATCTCACGCTATTGTTTAAAAAAATAGGGCACCAAAGGAAAGGGGATGGCTTGGGGAAAATTATAGAGACTATACATGTATCTTAGACCAAGGAGACTGAAGCAGTGTACAGAACAGCTTACCATCTTGCTAAGAACATTCGTCCATTCAATGACCATAAGAACCTTGTTGAATTACATTGGTTACATTGAATTATTATTGGTTTAAACTTGGGTAAAAGTCTACACTCATGTTATAGAGCATGACAAATATTATGCAATATGTAGCTCAAGAAATTCATACCAAAACAGTGAGCAGCATAACGTCCTTATCAGCTGCAGTAAGTTAGCTGTCCTGATAGGTGAAGCCTCTACTTTAAGCCAAAAAGCAGCCATGATTGTAACTGTCAAACACTCTGTGTGTCAGCTAATCTTTCACAGGAGCTTCAGGGTCTCATCTCAGGGCAGTTAAATGGACTATCAGAGCCTCATTTAAAGATCGCCCTGGGGAGAAACATGGGATGAGAAATGGATGAGATCTGATCTGTCCCTTTGAACCCTAGTGCAAAGATGTGATCTATCAATGCAGGCTAGTTCTTACAAAATCTTATTGACTATTTGGAGAAGTGCCTCTCCTTTGAAAATGAAATCCAGGCAGATCTTAACATTTTGGATACAAGCAAATGGCCATCCAATCCCAGAATTCCCCATGGTGAGATACACGTAAGGTGACTGTGCAGTCATGCTGACTTGTGTACAGAGCAGGCATTGGGACTTGTTTGGAAATCCAGGCAGGATGCCAAAGGATCTAAAACCTCTTATTAACTGAATGCAGACCTTTCCTTGTAGCACAGCTGAGAGTAAAAGGGGGTTTAGCCTCAGGAACATCATCATTATCTGCACAGACAGGAGAGCCACACTGATGGTATCAAACATTCCCAACTTACTGGTGATCAATCTCAATGGTTCCCCAATTTCACTTTTTTACCCAATGAAATATAGCCCCTCGTGGCTGATGAAAACCAGTCTGCCACTAGTATTTCCGCAAGGCAATGCGAAGCAGATTTTCAATATACTGTAATGAGGTAGTAAGAGTATCAAGTCCTAGTCTTTTCGATGGCGAAATGAACGTTGTTGATTAAATTCATTCAATTCATGACATTGCGGGTAGGGCTTGGTTAAGCACTTTAAACAGGTTAAAATGATCGTTTTTCTGGATGTTTGGAAGTGGTGAGGACAAATAAGGTCATGAATAAATGTACAGGCAACTGTTGGAAGCCTATAAATTGCTATGCCAGGAATCCACCCCTAGAGCCATATCAAGAAGCACAATATATGCGCTATAAACCATATATATCTTTATATCTTTTACCTGTTTGACTTTCTACAAAATCCCATTAGGTTTTAATGGTCATAAAATATAGGACATGGCAAAACAACTTTAAATGTCCAAGCAAAAACACAAAAGCACATTCATAAATTTTACATTCTAGTTGTTTTTTTGTTTTTTTTGCTTTTTTTACAGTATTCATTTAAATTATTCGGTATTTAATAACTTAAATCTCTACAGGAACACTCTGCAGTAACCTTTGGTTATTTTATTTTGTATTGCCAATGGCTTTTGTATTTTTAAATTGAATTCTGAAAAAACTTAATATAGTAAGCTCATGCTTATTTATCATGCTAAGTGATAAGTTCACCCAGAATGATTGAAGGTTTTCTTACCTTGTAAGTAGGTATTGGTAGACTAAAACCACATTCGACAGCATCTGTTCTACAGGTCCTCAACTGGTCAAAAATATAACAGTACCAAATCTGGAAAATGTTCTGTTGAATGTGGTTTCATTTTGGGTGAACTATCACTTTTATTGAAGGCTAAGAAGTGTGCATCACATGGCATCTAGGTCTGCGCAAGGGCAGTTAGTAGCATGCATGCACATTGGTGCATGGCTTTTCAATGAATCTGTAACTATAATGGGAAAACAGAGTAAGGTGTTTTACTGTGTGGGAGATCTGTAGTCTGTCCCTTTGGTAGTGAGTACAATAATTTACTGGCCCTCACCACATTCCAAGTTGCCCATCCCTGGTCTGGAATAAAATCTTGGTTTTTCTAGTTGACAAGCAGCAGGGCCGTCACAGTGGGGGGTGGGGGGTGGGGTGTGGGGGGGGTGGGGTGGAACTGATGAGCCAGGACCCCAAGGCGGGGAGGGAGGGAGCTCAAAAGTCCTGGGCTAAAAAGTTTGCTTTAGCCTCTTAAGGGGGCCTTCAGAGACTGTACATGCACATGACTCAGAGTTTTGTGCTACACCCCTGGTCAGCAGTCCCACAGGGTGACCAAAACTTTTGCCCAGGAATGATTTTAGTGATTAAGGAACTCCGCTTGACTCATCATCCAAAAAAAACCTCCTCTGGTTGGACCGCAGTCAGCCGAAGTCTTCCGGAGCATCCCAGCTTTCGCTCTGGGCACCACCACTAATGATTCGCCATCACTAAACGCCCAAATTACATGCAAATCTATGGAGACTATCTGTGCAGTCAACTGTAACAAAACACCAGCTGTGCCAGGCTGAGCTCCTGGGCATCTCTCATACCAGCGGTGCCAGGCTGACCTCCTGGGCATCTCTCTCATACCAGCTGTGCCAGGCTGAGCTCCTGGGCATCTCTCTCATACCAGCTGTGCCAGGCTGAGCTGGATCCTTACAGCTGTGCATGGCTCTGGGCATCTCTATACCAGCTGTGCCAGGCTGAGCTCCTGGGCATGTCTCTATCCTGTGCCAGCTAGTCCGAAGCTACAGCTGGCCAGGCTGAGCTCCTGGGCAGTCTCTCATACCAGCTGTGCCAGGCTGAGCTTTTGGGCATGTCTCTCATACCAGCTGTGCCAGGCTGAGCTCCTGGGCATCTCTCTCATACCAGCTGTGCCAGGCTGAGCTCCTGGGCATGTCTCTCATACCAGCTGTGCCAGGCTGAGCTCCTGGGCATCTCTCTCATACCAGCTGTGCCAGGCTGAGCTCCTGGGCATGTCTCTCATACCAGCTGTGCAGGCTGAGCTCCGGCATGTCCCATACAGCTGTGCAGGCTGAGCTCCTGGGCATTCTCTCATACCAGCGTGCCAGGCTGAGCTCTGGCATCTCTCATACAGCGTGCCAGGTGAGCTCCGGGCATCTCTCCATACCAGCGTGCAGGCTGAGTCTGGGAATGTATCTCATACCAGCTGTGCCAGGCTGAGCTCCTGGGCATGTCTCTCATACCAGCTGTGCCAGGCTGAGCTGCCGGTGGTCTTGCTCCAGGTGAAGTCATCGGCTGGGCTGTGGAACGGACCCCAGGGCAGCAGACACAGGTTCTATCCGTCACGCGGGTCACATGCCCTCCAACTCTCCTATTAGAGGGTGCCATTTAATCACTAAAATAAACACTATAAACTTTCCCTTAGAGCCAAACACAATCCATCATGTTGAATTGGAAAATACCATTTCCACTAAGAAACTCCACATGAAGAAGAGACCACTCCCATCCAAGCTTTTTTCTGTTCATTCCAAAATCCTTTTTGACTGTTTGGTCAGGCAGAGCCCTACTTCAGTAAATCTGTCACAAGTACAGCCAACTGGTCATCAAATCAACATTATTATCATTATTATTATTATGCATTATTAAACATTATTATTATTATGCCTTCATGTCCTCACCTGCTTCAGAAGACTACTCCCTTGGGTTTCTCCTGTATAATGCCCTTCCAAGCCATGTATTAATGATGCTATAAAAATGATGGATCATAATCGCATAACCTTATTCCTGACTTTTAGCTTTATACCCTTGCCATGATTACAGAAGATGCTACAGAGACTTTGAGTCAGGCCTGGCAAAAATACATTAATTTTATTCTTTTTAATCTTTTTTCCCCAGACAACAGAGCTAACTTGTTACCCCTGGAACATTTTTCTTTTTAAGTGCTTGTAAATTAGAATGCATGATTTGTTTTGTTCCTTTTTACCTTTGCCTGTGAATTTTTCTGTGTTTTAATTCAGTACCATGTAATAAATACATGAACAGACAGCATACAGTATAGCAATAGCCAGAAAAATGTTTACAGCTTGTCAGACTGGATCAGTTCATATTTTATATAACCCAGAATTTACATAACCCAGATTATATAAAGACAACTGCAACAATTCTAAACAAATAAATGTACTTTTTTTATGCACATATGCCCATATGGGCTTCCATGTCTCACATCAAATACATGTTACCTTGGTGACTCAGTAACCAGGGAAACACGTATTCTCAGTGACTATTGCTATTCCGGACCTGCTCTTCGGGAAGAACGGACGCAGAAACAAAGGCTCACGTCAGAATGTTCCGGAACCCAAGGCCACACCCTGCTCATTTACAGCGTTCCTGATGGGAATCGAGACGGACGAGGCAGCGGAACAGAGGCCAATACCTGTGGGCCCTCCCCCGAAACCAGCTGAGGGTATAACAAGTCTCTTGCACATGCAGTCTGGAAATGAGTTTATTTAATTTTGAATTAAACCAGATTGAGTGCTCTGTTTGGCTCAGCGACGCTGTGCTCTAGCATTTGTAGCCCATAAAATGCTTCATAATCGCTCCGCGATTATCAGGCTGCAGGTCCCAGTGCGTTTAGCACTGTGGCTAAGTGCGCTGCGGTCCCCTGGAGGAGCTACTTTGAAAGCCGTCCAAATATTCTGCTGCACCCCATGGCAGGCCCCAGAGACGGCTGGTCTCTAAACAAGGACAAAAGCGA
This sequence comes from Anguilla rostrata, assembly GCF_018555375.3. Classification (NCBI taxonomy): domain Eukaryota; kingdom Metazoa; phylum Chordata; class Actinopteri; order Anguilliformes; family Anguillidae; genus Anguilla; species Anguilla rostrata. The sequence goes on from NC_057947.1 coordinate 3,305,529, forward strand.
ATCGTGATTGGTCCCAGGTTTCAAACGTTTAGCGATTAATGTCCATGGCAGAGCGGCGAGCCAAAGATTCTTGAAGGAAAACATCACAGCAGGTCCTACATCTAGTCACAGTAGAATTTTAAAACATTACCGCATCAGTGCAGAATGTGTTAGTGTTTATGTTTATGTTAAGTGAAATATGTGGCCTACTTAAGTCAATGTAACATTCGATTGCGCAAAATCATTTAAAAGTTATGGTAGAGCGAGCGGTTTAAATCCTCCCTCCATCGGACACACACTCTCACCCAATAAAAATACATTAAAGTGCATTTTTGAAAGAACCCAATCATAGCTACAGATGTTCGTCCAAGTGACTTTGATCAAATCAGTTTGGCTAATGTTGTGTTCAACATATGCGCATGGTTACAGACAGCAATGGAAACAATACCAGCACAGCTACAGCGACAGTACAGCTACAGTGACAGCAAGTATTCTCTCTGTCGCTCTAGCTGTAGCTGGTGGTGTTGCTATTGCTGTCTGTGCGCATACGTCAAACCCCGGTCTCACTACAGCAGTGGTCTCAAACTCAGTGCCATGGAGGGCCGTGTGTATGCTGGTTTTTATTCCAGCCTCAGATCTTCATTATATAATTAGTTTAATTATTTGCTGAATTAGGGATGCAGGTTTGCGCATAATGGTGACCTGACGTCTATGGTGACCCGCATTGTCTAAATAAAAACTTGCTTATATTCTGTGCTTCAATGCAGTTAAATGTGTATGGCTGAATGAGTAATTGGACTCAATTAAGGCAGCATTAATAGGCTGGAATGAAAACCTGCATATACACGGCCCTCCATGTTTGAGACCACTTCACTGCAGGCAACACAGATAAAGGCTAGCACTAATCACGTAACTGCCCACAGCTGTGACTGCCGGCCAGCTAACCCACTCCCCCATCTCTCCGCCTGCAGCCAGCACCACAACCATGCCGCCCCCTCACAACCGCTAACATTCAAAATCTGCTAACAAAACCGGACCATTTTCAACTTATGGGTTGCCATGGGTTTCATTCACTGGCTGCCCAGTGAGACCCTGCAACCAGCGCTGAGCTGGTGTATGTGCTTTTAACCGCTTTACGGTGGATACATCTCCCTGCTTTGCTGTACAGTAATCCCCTGCTTGTCTGTTTACATATCACTTTGTGCTCAACTGGGTCTTCTTTCACATTGTGGTTACTGTTGAAGTGGCTTTGTATTACGTCCACTCGCGTCCACCTGTTTATTGTAACGCAGGTGGATTTCGGGTGGTAATATTTGTGAATAGATCTATGTGGGTGGGGGTGGCTAATCATAGCTAGCCATGTGCCCAGGCTATAGAGTTCCTCAGTCAAGGACACACATGCACAGCAGATCATATGCAGCCTCGTGAGACAGCGCATCTCATTAAAAATGTTTTGCTGAACTTGCTAGATCTTTTAAGTAAACTACTTCGCAACTGTGACAGCCAATATTATTTTACATAATATGGAAATGAGCTAACATAGCTGCTGCAAGTAGCCAATGAGTACTATATGTAAGGGTGATGTTCGAACTATAGTATAAATGTATAAAAGTAAATGTGTGTCTTTATCTTTGATGAACCACTCTGCAGCTAATTGACTGGTGTGCAGTCTTGAGTTCTCCAAGCACTGTCTTTCTAAGTGAACTTTCATTCTCCAGCCCGCAGGGTGGATCCGAATTAGGCGGGGGCAGCATAGCCGGCTGTTGCCCTGGAGTGGGCTGGTTAGACTCAGCAGAAGGACGGGGGCCATCCTGCATGCCAGAAAGCTCCCTTCCCTACACCCCTTCATGATAAATCGGCTCTAGCACTGTTTGTATGAGTCCAGTCGGGGCAATATGTTCTCTGTTAGATTTAAATGTAATCTATCAATTTTATACGGAACAAATTATGTATAGAAAGACTAAATTATTGAGGTTAGTCAAAAAAAAAAAAAAAAAAAGCAGAGAGAGTTCCCAGATGGTTCAGTCGTTACAGACTCTCCACGATAGTGCACTGGGTTCCAGCACTTAGGCTAGCAAGCAAAGTTAAAACTTGTGCGACTTCTGCAGGACTACCATGCAATGCAGCAGCACTGCAGCATACAGACACATACTGCCTTGTATACATACTGTGAGCGTTCACTAGTATATTACATTGCATTACAGGCATTTAGACACTCTAATCCAGAGCAATTTACACAACTATAGCATGTACATTACATCCATTTATAAAGCTGGACATACACTATATGACCAAAAGTATCTGGACACCCCTTAGTCTGGGGCTGTTTTTCACAGTTTGGGAAATGCCTCTTAGTTCCAGTGAACACAAATCTTAATACAATGACATTCTAGATGATTCTGGGCTTTTGACTTTGTGGCAACAGTTTGGGGAAGGCCCTTTCCTGTTTGAGCATGACAAGGCCCCCCGGTACACAGCGAGGTCCATATAGAAATGGTTTTGTTGAGATTGGTGTAGAAGAACTTGACTGGCCCGCACAGAGCCCTGACCTCAACCCCATCCAACACCTTGGGGTCAATTGGAAAGCCAACTGTGAGCCAGGCCTAATCGCCCAATCAGTGCCCAACCTCCCTAATGCTCTTCTGGCTGAATGAAAGCAAATCCCTGCAGTGATGCTCCAACATCTAGTATAAAGCCTTTGCAGAAGAGTGGAGGTTGTTACAGCAGCATTAATATAGATTGACCAACTCCATATTAATGCCCATCACTTTGAGATGCTGGATGTCAGGTGTCCACATACTTTTGGCTATGTAGTGTATACCGAAGCATTGCAGGTTAAGTACCTTGTTCAAGAGTACCACGGCAGTTTCCTTCCCAGGAATCAAATCTGCAACCTTTAGGTTACAAGACCAGTTCCTCACCTAATACCCATTACACTGTACTGCTGCCCAGCAATCCCTACAGCAGAAAAATAACATAGTCCACTTTCAGGCATACACACATACACCCACATTAAAAAGAAAAAGGAAATGGAACATAAACACAACAGAATTACTAGGGATCACAGATGGTCTGGCCATCAGTACAGAGACTAAAAAAGACCAGACTTATCACTGAAAGAACACTTAATTACAGACACTTATCACTGAAAGAACACATGTAACTACAGACACTTATCACTGAAAGAAAACACTTACCTACAGACACGTATCACTGAAGGGACACACTTAACTACAGACACTTATCACTGAAGAGACGCACTTAACTATAGACACTTATCACTGAAAGAACACATGTAACTACAGACATTTATCACTGAAAGAACGCACTTAATGACAGACACTTATAACTGAAGGGACACACTACTACAGTCACCTATCACTGAAGAGACACACTTAACTACAGATACTTATCACTGAAGCGACACACTTAACTACAGTCACTTATTACAGAAGAGACACACTTAACTACAGTCACTTATTACAGAAGAGACACACTTAACTACTTTCACTTATTACAGAAGGGACAAAGGATATTTTGAGGCCACTAACAAAAGTATGTTCTTGTGCATGAATTGTTCATAATGCTACGACTGCAGTTTCTTCAACCACGGCACTGACGTTCAGACGTGCCAGTTGGTGTCGTCTCTGAGACTAAAGCATTTGCACACACCTGCCCAGCTTGGGTTTGAATTGGCACTGTCCGGCTAATTTCCCTCAGTGAAGAAAGAAAGGCTTGCTCCTGTGGGGGTTTAGGCTAGGGTTGTCTGTAAAGCGTATTGTGACAACTGTGATAAAATATGCTATATAAATAAAATTTGATTTGATTTGATTTGAATTACAGGTATGCAGATTATCTGCTTGCCATAATTATCTTCCATCTAGGAATTTCAGAAAGCAGCTTTGCCTTGAATAAAGTAATTAACATTGGGCTAGGGTCAAAAATGCACTTGACTATCAATTAAAAAGCAATCCACTGGATTTTAATTATGGTGACTGAGTTTTGATGGGTAAATTAATAAATCTATGAGACAAGGCTGTGTATCTCGGAACACCATCACCATTCAAAGTTTTAGCAATTTTACAATTCCCATTTTTGGTCAATTTCAGAATAACTTAAACCTGTTAAATCGGATGGATCCATACCTATTACCATTTCATTCATAGTATTACAAATTTATAATTTAATTTCTCGTAAACATCACAGGTGGAACTGAGCTGACACCAGCTCATTTTAAACATTGAACTGATTTGTCTTCCTGTTCTAAGGAATTTGCAGGCAACAAATCAACCGCCATTTAGACACGATCCAGGTAAACAAAGATCTATAAAAAGCTCAGGTCTGCGGTGGATGCATTCCCATCATGCTCTGGGACCACCTTGCTTGGACAGCAGGAATGCAGGGCCCTGGACGCCACCGTGTCTACGGCAGCAGAGCTGTTCTCCCTGCAGCAGGAAATGAGCCCTATCTGGCTGCCTCACTTCTCATTTTTATGGATTTGCTCCTCCGTTGCTCATGCAGTGCATATAAAACACAAACTGAGTGCCAAACGCAAGTCATATCAGCCACTGTGGTGCGACTGTGAACTGGATGGAACCAGATTAAACATCGCCTCCACTAAATTCTGTTCATTTGGCTTCCAGGGATATTTGTACATCGCACAGAAGGGAAGAGTGGTTTTTCATAACCGAGAGTACACAAATGTGCTAGTTACAGGGTTAGCCTCAGCTGAGCTCTGAATGAAGCTCTGAAAGTTTGGTTCAGCTCTTTTAAAAAAAAAAAAAAAGAGCACCCTTTATTTTAAAACTTCCAAGGGCTCCAATGAATTTGAACAATTTTAACATTAACAGAAATGAACAGCATTAGTAGCTCTATGAAAAACAATCATTGAAAGCTTGCGTAGCATGTTCAACCAATTGCTGGAACTTTCCGGTCATGTGACCAGAGTCACATGACCTGAAGGCATGCGGTCATGTTACTTAAACTATTTGGGCCCAGCTTTCCCCCGTTACAGGGTCCACGTTGTGTATGCTTCATTCATATTAATTTAGCTGCGGATGATATTTAAAATTTAAAAAGTACTGGCCCAGTTTTGAAACGTTGCACATCTCAGCATATAAGCAGCCTTTCAGCTATGCTCAAACATGCAGCAAGTAGCCACAGCACCTGTTAAAACTGTAATGATGTTGAGTGATTTCACGGTGATGCACAAATCAGATTTTTTAATGTAAAATCCAAAAATACAATATTGAGTTGTTATATATTTTTAAACACCTCTGCCTATTGTGCACACATTGATAATAGATATGGCCAAGAATTTAATCATTTTTCTGACTAACTGAATTCCTTCCAGACCATTCACAAGCAATAAATAAATAAATAATTTAAAAATCGACTGCAAACTCTGATATAAATTTTGAATAAAATGACTAATCTTCACACCTTCTAAGCTTCACCCATGAATTTTGAATAAAAGAGAGAGACAGAGAGAGAGAACAGCAGACTAATTTCCACTGTGACAGCAGGCCACAACTACTGTCATGAGGAGACAACTCAGACAGCATGTAGTGGTGTAAACCTCAGGCTAAAGGATACGATTTTAATCCTTAAGGGAATATCACAAATTTTACTAGGATACCATCCAAAACAATCTGATACAGTAAGAATAAATCAATATATATGATCTGGCTAACAATCTTTTTACAACTTAAAGTTACAATCTCAAAGATTTCAGTTTCTTTCTCTTTGGCGGTACCAATTGCAGGTGTGTTTTTGGACCTCACTTCCCATAGATCCAACTGGATCCAACCAGTGTCGCCTGTGTGACGTCAGCCAGTTGGCACCTGGGCCACGCCAACTTACTATACAATAACACTTACTATTTACTGAATAAAAAATGGTTGTTATACAAGTAACATTATGTACATACTCATTCATTGTCTAACATTAGGCTAACTTAAGCTGTCTTTACACTGCCGAGCCAGGTTAAAATGCTGTAGCAGACCTGGGGTAGAATTAGTGATGATCAATTTCCACAAACGTTCTTTATCCATCTCTTGCTCGGTATGAACATCTTGCAGAGAAGAATTTGCGGGATTCGCTGTGGCTCGTGTAATTATGTATCTCATGCATCATCATCGTGAATGATTGTTGTGTGATATTTTTGAGACAACTGCCTTGTTTCTGGTTTTGCTAGCTAAACTGTTCAAGAATGAAGCTGAGCTGGGTGTTAAATTAGCAATCAGAATAAGAAGAATAAAACAAAAACAAAGGAGATTTCATCAAAAAAGGGCATCAAGGCTGAAGGAACATACTTTCTTTTATTTAGTTTTCTCCGGCTTGACATCTTTACACAGAAATCAGACCCGGCTCTGCTCCACCTATGCCCCGGCTTATATATTGATGAACTTGATGGCAATGTAAATAACGGTAATGTTAAGGTCAGTTAAGATCAATGATTCGCAACGAGACAAAACGGTTTTAGAATGTTGCAGAGAAAATTGCAGCGGTGTGAACTGGTTAGTTGCAGAGCCTCTGAAGCCGTTGCCTAGGGTCTCAAAAGGCCCACCTTGTCAAATTGCCAAGTGCAGTTTTAGAACGTTTACAATCAGACGTCTTGGAATTTTGCAAGTTGCATCCAGTCTCGTTGCGAATCATTGATCTGAGCTGGCCTTTAGTTAGCTACATTGCAACGCTGCAACAAGGTAGCATTGCATTCGAGAGACGGTTTGCGAAGTCGGTACCGGTCGGTAGCATTAGCTAGCGTTTTTTCTAATTGTTAGCTGACATTAGATTGTGTTAATTACATTAGCTAGCTAGCTAACGCAACGTTACCTGATATGAGAGATGGATAGTGTGCGCAACGTTGTCTAAACTAATGTTGCCTTTATTGACATGGTCCGGTAGCTAGCGTTAGCTGTGCAAATAGCTATGTAATTTAGTAACGTTACATTGTCATCAAATGTAATACGAAATCTACATCAACAAATAATATGACCTCTCATGTTACACAAAAACTTATTAGGGTTCCATAACCCCCCCACCTTTAATGCTAGCAGACATTGGAAAAAACAGTATGCCGCTCACACACAAGTGAGTTGAAGAGAAAGCCTGTTGCGTTAGCTCCGCCTACCCGCTCTGGCGGACCAACCACTGATTGGTGATGGAAAACGCGTCACTATCTATGTGCCGCTTGTGATTTTTTCCCGGGAATGTCGCCAGACACCCAGTTCTTTAATCATAAATTATTATAATAATAATAATATAAATTAATATAATAATAGGCCGATCACCATTGTGTTACCTAATTCAGCGATAGATAGTGACTTAACAGACATTTATTTTAATGAAAATCTTCAAGATTATTACTTTAAACATACAACCAAAATGAGGTAGAGAGTGCAAAACCTTATTGACGTCATACGTAACAGAAGGAAAATAGCATTTGTGCAAGTGATGATGAGATAGAGTCAGAAACGTAAACATGATGTTGGCAGTGTTGCTAGAGAGAAAACCGCTGTAAAGTGATGGATTATTATTATTATAAACATTTTGCTATGAGCTATAATGATATGGATTAATTTTTGTACCTTTTACCAACTGGATCGGATTACTGCCTGTGGAACCCACGCATCAATCCGGGCTGATGTATCGTTACACAGACTAACTTACCATCATGACTCGACACGTCAGCGACAACTGAACAAACAATAAAAAAAAAACAACATGTAAGCACCTACGAATAATATTTCTGTGCATTAGGTGTCATTATTCTCAGGTGTAGATCAGAATTTAATTAATCGTCAAGTTATGTGACAAGGTTCAGACACCTTGTCAGCCTCAAGATGCAGAAACTGTCCAACCACATACAGCAGGATTACATAGCACAAACGTTTCACACCCTATACATGGGGTGTATGACTATTAGACAAAACTACAGACAATCAGTCTTGAAAAAGGAAGAAACCACTGGTGGCCTCAGAAACAAACACCATACAGGCCGGCCAAGGAAGACGAGTGCAGTTTTATGACAGACGAATCCTAAGAGCTGTGAAGAAAAACCCAAAAACGACAGTGAGTGACATCACCAGCAGTCTCCAGAGGGCAGGGGTGAAAATATCACAAGCCACCATATGCAGAAGACTTTGAAACTAGAATTACAGATGCTACACTTCAAGATGCAAAACTCTCATCAGCAGCAAGAATCAAAATTACGGATTAGAATTTGCCAAAAAAAAAAAAAATAGCCAGACGAGTTCTGGAACAAGTTTTTTAACAGACAAATGAGACCAAAATAAGACTTTTTCCAAAAGCGATGGAAAGCCAAAGGTGTGGAAAAAGGAAGGAACACGCCCATGAACCAAAGCATATCACCTCATCTGTAAAATATGGAGGAGGTAGTATTATAGCTTGGGCACGTATGGCTGCTTCTGGACCAGACTCACTCATAGTCATTGATGATGTCACAAAGGATGGCAGCAGTAGGATGAATTTGGAAGCGTACAGACAGATTTAGTCTGGCTAGGTACAAAGAAGTCCCTCCAACCGCATTGGCTGGCGCAACACAATGACCCCAAACACACTGCCCACACAACACATAATAAATAATAAAAGCGAAAAGCTGAGCTTTTTTTTGAGCTGGCCAAGATAGTTACCTGATTTAGATCAATCAAGCATGCATTTCACTTGCTGAGGAAGAGACTGAAGCCAGAAACTCCCTAAAATAAAGATAAACTGAAAGCGTGCTGTGAAGCCTGGAAAGGCAGAAGATAGCAAACGATTGGTGATGTCAGTGGGTCCCCGAACTAGATCCACTTTTTGCATTTAAGGTTGTGCAACCAATACGAGACTTTATTGCTTTGATTTACTTTTGAGTCAGTTAATCAGTAACTTAATTTGCACAGCTGTAATGGGGGGGGGACTGAACATAAAACAGCTGTTTCTGTAGAAGGTAAACATATGCCCAACAGGTGCTCTTTGCTAGTTTCTGACCAAGGCAGTTGGGATTTTCCCATCCATCAAAAATACACAATAAAAATGCAACACGTCATAAATGCGAAGATCCATAACATTGATCGAAATTAAAAAATCGCAGTAATGCAAATACATTGGGGACAGGTATAAATAAATGTGAACCGCAAGGCAGCCATCCATAAACATCAAGGTGATTGATGATGTTCTTGCACTACGCGTTAAATCGTATTCATGAATTATCCTCGATCAAGAACATGACTCAGTATAGGCAACAGTTACGATGCAGCCCTCAGAGTCTGACTATTCTGCTGGCTGTGCTATGTGTTGCATAACGTTGCAATCGTCTTGGCAAGCTCAGGCAGTAAACGCGGCACATTACAGGATGTAGAAGACTGATGCCGTGAAATGCATGTGACTTGATTCCAGGTAATGAATGAGAGGCAATCCAGCCAGCACCGACGGCAGCCGAATCAGTAGGTAGAAGAGTGCTATCATCTGTAGCCTGCCACATACAGAAGGATTACATAGCACAAACTTTTAAAAATATACATGGGGTTTTTAGGGGAATTTTAACAAAATACAGAAAATCACCCTTGAAAAAGGAAGGAAGAAACCACTGGTGGCCTCAAAAACAAACCCCATCGGGCCGGGCCCAAGGAAAAAGGGGGTGCATTTTTTAATGAGCGAATTAAGAGCTTTTAAAAAAAAAACCCCAAAAAGAAAGTGAGTGACTCCCCAGCAGTCTCCGGGGGCAGGGGTGAAAATATCAAAAGCCCCCATATGCGGGAAGATTTTGAAACTAGAATACAGTTTGTCCCTTTCCAAAAATGCAAAATTCCCATCCGAAAGAATAAAAATTACGGATTAAAATTTCCCAAAAAAAAAAAAAAATACCCCAACGATTTTCGGGAAAAAATTTTTTAAACAGACAAATGAGACCAAAATTTTTTAAAAGCGTGGAAAGCCAAAGGTTTTGGGAAAAGGGGGAAAAAAGGGCCCAGCCCCAAAGCATACCCTACCCTGTAAAATGGGGGAGGTATATTATAGGGGGGCGACTTATGGCGCTTCGGACCAAAATCACCAAAACCCCCCCCTTTAAATAGTCAAAAAGGGAGGGCGGGCCATTGGGGAAAATTTTTGGAAGCGTACGGGACAGATTTATTTTGGCTGGGTACAAAGAAGCCCTCCAACCGCTTTGGTGGCGCAACACAATGCCCCCAAACACACTGCCCAACAAACAATAAAAAATAATAAAAGCAAAAAAGCTGAGTTTTTTTTTTGAGCTGGCCAAGATATTTACCGGATTTAAAATTCAATCAAGCATGCTTTTCCCCTTGCTGGGGAAAGGGGAATTAAAGCCAAAAATTTCCCAAAAAATAAAGATAAATGAAACCCAGTGCTGTGAAAGGCCTGGAAAGGCAAAGATAGAAACCCGTTTTGGTGATGTCAGTGGGTCCTGAACTAGACCCCATTTTATTGCTTTTAAAGGGGTTTTTAAACCCCAAATACAGACTTTTTTTGCTTTGTTTTATTTTTGAGCCCGTTAATCAGAAAATTAAATTTTTGGGCCACAGCTGAAATGGGGGGGGGGGGGGGGGGGGGACTGAAATAAAAACAGCTTTTTCGTAAAAAGGTAAAACATTGCACATGTAAATCCATGAAAAAAAATTTTGTCTGTACTTTTTTTTAATATTCATTTTTTATCTCAAATCCAAAGTTTAATGTTAAGTAAAATAGCAAAAATAACAAATGTCCTCTCCCTGTACCAAGGTGTTTAGGAGGGGGCACGGTACATCGGAGGCATATTTCTGGAATATTAGACTCCGGGTGCAAGCATTTTGCTGCGGTTAGAAAACATCAAGGGGATCGCGTCAGTATAAATAATGAGTGGGCCAGGAGAAGGGCCAACACAGACTTGGATGGCAGGGATGAAAGTGAGGGCTTCCTTCTGAAGAGATGAGTATGTTCACTGCTGCTGATTAAGCCCTTTGAGAAGTAACAGACTGGAGGCTCTATTTTACACTTGGTGCAACACGGCAGTCACCCAAAAGCAGAGGTGGGTAACCCGGCTTCAAAGAGTAAAAAGACTGACCATGCATTTGCTCCAGCACCATGCACTAAACCAGCTGATCACAATATTATGTTCTCACATCATGCTGAAGAGTTATGCTAATTAGAATCTGTGGTTTAGTGCATGGTGGTGGAGCAAATACATGGTCAGTCTTTTTACTCTTTGAAGCCGGGTTACCCACCTCTGCCCAAAAGTGTCTTTGCTACTTTCTGACCAAGGCAGTTGGGATTTTCCCATCCATCAAAAATACACAATAAAAATGCAACACGTCATAATGGAAGACCATAACATTGATCTAAATTAAAAAATCGCAGTAATGCAAATAAAATTGACAGTATAAATAAATGTGAACGCAGGCAGCCCAATCAATCAAAATCAAGGTGATTTCGTGATGTTTCTGTAAGGTTACACGTATTCCATGAATTATCCTAGATAAGACCATGACTCCATTATACTGGCACATTCAGTGCAGCCCTCAGAAGGTCTGAATTCTCTCTGGCGTGCTGTGGTGGCATAACCGTTGCCAAAACGTTTGGAAGCCTTCAGCATTAAACGACGGAACATTACAGGAGTAGACAGGCGTGATGGTGAACTCATGTGCTGGATTCCAGTTAATGAATGAGAATAATCCAGCAGCACCGTGCTTAGGACGAATCAGGGGTAGAAGAGCTGCTTCATTGTAGCCTGGGAAACAGACATTTACTGAATAAAAAATGGTTGTTATACAAGTAACATTATGTACATACTCATTCATTGTCTAACATTAGGCTAACTTAAGCTGTCTTTACACTGCCGAGCCAGGTTAAAATGCTGTAGCAGACCTGGGGTAGAATTAGTGATGATCAATTTCCACAAACGTTCTTTATCCATCTCTTGCTCGGTATGAACATCTTGCAGAGAAGAATTTGCGGGATTCGCTGTGGCTCGTGTAATTATGTATCTCATGCATCATCATCGTGAATGATTGTTGTGTGATATTTTTGAGACAACTGCCTTGTTTCTGGTTTTGCTAGCTAAACTGTTCAAGAATGAAGCTGAGCTGGGTGTTAAATTAGCAATCAGAATAAGAAGAATAAAACAAAAACAAAGGAGATTTCATCAAAAAAGGGCATCAAGGCTGAAGGAACATACTTTCTTTTATTTAGTTTTCTCCGGCTTGACATCTTTACACAGAAATCAGACCCGGCTCTGCTCCACCTATGCCCCGGCTTATATATTGATGAACTTGATGGCAATGTAAATAACGGTAATGTTAAGGTCAGTTAAGATCAATGATTCGCAACGAGACAAAACGGTTTTAGAATGTTGCAGAGAAAATTGCAGCGGTGTGAACTGGTTAGTTGCAGAGCCTCTGAAGCCGTTGCCTAGGGTCTCAAAAGGCCCACCTTGTCAAATTGCCAAGTGCAGTTTTAGAACGTTTACAATCAGACGTCTTGGAATTTTGCAAGTTGCATCCAGTCTCGTTGCGAATCATTGATCTGAGCTGGCCTTTAGTTAGCTACATTGCAACGCTGCAACAAGGTAGCATTGCATTCGAGAGACGGTTTGCGAAGTCGGTACCGGTCGGTAGCATTAGCTAGCGTTTTTTCTAATTGTTAGCTGACATTAGATTGTGTTAATTACATTAGCTAGCTAGCTAACGCAACGTTACCTGATATGAGAGATGGATAGTGTGCGCAACGTTGTCTAAACTAATGTTGCCTTTATTGACATGGTCCGGTAGCTAGCGTTAGCTGTGCAAATAGCTATGTAATTTAGTAACGTTACATTGTCATCAAATGTAATACGAAATCTACATCAACAAATAATATGACCTCTCATGTTACACAAAAACTTATTAGGGTTCCATAACCCCCCCACCTTTAATGCTAGCAGACATTGGAAAAAACAGTATGCCGCTCACACACAAGTGAGTTGAAGAGAAAGCCTGTTGCGTTAGCTCCGCCTACCCGCTCTGGCGGACCAACCACTGATTGGTGATGGAAAACGCGTCACTATCTATGTGCCGCTTGTGATTTTTTCCCGGGAATGTCGCCAGACACCCAGTTCTTTAATCATAAATTATTATAATAATAATAATATAAATTAATATAATAATAGGCTCGATCACCATTGTGTTACCTAATTCAGCGATAGATAGTGACTTAACAGACATTTATTTTAATGAAAATCTTCAAGATTATTACTTTAAACATACAACCAAAATGAGGTAGAGAGTGCAAAACCTTATTGACGTCATACGTAACAGAAGGAAAAATAGCATTTGTGCAAGTGATGATGAGATAGAGTCAGAAACGTAAACAATGATGTTGGCAGTGTTGCTAGAGAGAAAACCGCTGTAAAGTGATGGATTATTATTATTATAAACATTTTGCTATGAGCTATAATGATATGGATTAATTTTTGTACCTTTTACCAACTGGATCGGATTACTGCCTGTGGAACCCACGCATCAATCCGGGCTGATGTATCGTTACACAGACTAACTTACCATCATGACTCGACACGTCAGCGACAACTGAACAAACAATAAAAAAAAAACAACATGTAAGCACCTACGAATAATATTTCTGTGCATTAGGTGTCATTATTCTCAGGTGTAGATCAGAATTTAATTAATCGTCAAGTTATGTGACAAGGTTCAGACACCTTGTCAGCCTCAAGATGCAGAAACTGTCCAACCACATACAGCAGGATTACATAGCACAAACTTTTCACACCCTATACATGGGGTGTATGACTATTAGACAAAACTACAGACAATCAGTCTTGAAAAAGGAAGAAACCACTGGTGGCCTCAGAAACAAACACCATACAGGCCGGCCAAGGAAGAGGAGTGCAGTTTTATGACAGACGAATCCTAAGAGCTGTGAAGAAAAACCCCAAAACGACAGTCAGTGACATCACCAGCAGTCTCCAGAGGGCAGGGGTGAAAATATCACAAGCCACCATATGCAGAAGACTTTGAAACTAGAATTACAGATGCTACACTTCAAGATGCAAAACTCTCATCAGCAGAAAGAATCAAAATTACGGATTAGAATTTGCCAAAAAAAAAAAAAATAGCCAGACGAGTTCTGGAACAAGTTTTTTAACAGACAAATGAGACCAAAATTTTTCTAAAAGCGATGGAAAGCCAAAGGTGTGGAAAAAGGAAGGAACACGCCCATGAACCAAAGCATACCACCTCATCTGTAAAATATGGAGGAGGTAGTATTATAGCTTGGGCACGTATGGCTGCTTCTGGACCAGACTCACTCATATTCATTGATGATGTCACAAAGGATGGCAGCAGTAGGACGAATTTGGAAGCGTACAGACAGATTTAGTCTGGCTAGGTACAAAGAAGTCCCTCCAACCGCATTGGCTGGCGCAACACAATGACCCCAAACACACTGCCCACACAACACATAATAAATAATAAAAGCGAAAAGCTGAGCTTTTTTTTGAGCTGGCCAAGATAGTTACCTGATTTAGATCAATCAAGCATGCATTTCACTTGCTGAGGAAGAGACTGAAGCCAGAAACTCCCTAAAATAAAGATAAACTGAAAGCAGCTGCTGTGAAGGCCTGGAAAGGCAGAAGATAGCAAACGATTGGTGATGTCAGTGGGTCCTGAACTAGATCCACTTATTGCATTTAAGGGTTGTGCAACCAAATACGAGACTTTATTGCTTTGATTTACTTTTGAGTCAGTTAATCAGTAACTTAATTTTGCACAGCTGTAAATGGGGGGGGGGGACTGAACATAAAAACAGCTGTTTCTGTAGAAAGGTAAAACATATGCACATGTAAATACCATGAAATAAAATTTGTCTGTACTTTTGTCTCATATTCATCTTTTGATCTCAAATCCAAACGCTTAATGTTAAGTAAATAGCAAAAATAACAAATTTCACTCTCCCCTTACAATGTTTTTAGGAGGGCACTGTACCTTGAGGCCATATTTCTGTAATATTAGACTCCGGTGCATAGCATTTTGCATGCGGTTCAGAAAACATCAAAGGGATTACGGTCAGTATAAATAATGAGTGGGCAAGGAGAAGGGCCAACACAGACTTGGATCGCAGGGACGAAAGTGAGGGCTTCCTTCTGAAGAGATGAGTATGTTCACTACTGCTGATTACTTACAGCTCTTTAGGTGAAGTACAAGCAATGGGAGGCTCGTGCTGTGTTTGCCACATGTAGTGCACAACACATGCGAGTTCCTCCCAAAAGTGTCTTTGCTAGTTTCTGACCAAGGCAGAAAAATACACAATAAAAACGCAACATGTCATAATGGAAGATCATGACATTGATCCAAATGAGAAAATCGCAGTAATGCAAATAAAATTGACAGTATAAATAAATGTGAACCGTAAGGCAGCCCACTCCATCAACATCCAGGTGATTTGTGATGTTTCTTGTAAGGTTACACGTATTCACAAATTATCCTCGATCAAGACACGACTCCATTATACTGGCAACATTACAGTGCAGCCCTCAGAAGGTCTGAATATTCTCTGTGGTGTGCTGTGTGTTGCATAACGTTGCCAAACGTATTGGAAGCCTCAGGCATAAACGACGGCACATTACAGGATGTTAGAAGGCGTGATGGTGAACTGCATGTGCTGATTCCAGTTAATGAACGAGATAATCCAGCAGCACCGGCGAGGACGAATCAGCTGGCAGAAGAGCTGCTTCATCTGTAGCCTGGGAAACAGACAGAATGGTTCATTTTATTGAAAAAAAAAGTCCAGAACATTGTTCGTTGCATTTATTTGGACATTTTAAAGCTATTCGATGCTTTGCGATGTTTTTTCAAATACGATGACGGGGATTTACTGCATGGCGGGGATCTCGATACGATCCATAAAACAAAGATCTCACCATTTTAACGCAATTGTTAACCCTATTCTTCGTTAACAATTTTCAAATTACAGGTTTCCACACTTTCATCCATTAAAACCTGGCTGATTTTACCTGTTACTCCGTAACTTGAACAGAATGATTTTAAAGAGAATAGTCTAATATATATATATATATATCTTTTTCCGCAGGTCTTTTTCTTAAAGGGGTAAGTCTGTCTTTTTGAAGTCTGCTAAATCCTCAGTTAAATTAGCAATCTGAAGTACACGTAATCACTAATCACGAATAAAGAAAATACAATTGTTTTGCATTCTCTTTATTCTGGAGTGATTACATGTACTTGGGCTCAACAACATTTCTTTTTTGGATTTCTTTGTCGTTTCCAGAATAAATATGTCCAGTATGTTTACTCCTGTAGGATCAGGGGAGTTGTATGTAGTTTTGGAGGTAGTGGGGTTCATGTAGACAGGGGATTCTTACAAAAAGCCCTGGGTTTTGACCTATTAACAGAAAATAGACACTTCCAGCCTGTAGCTGGTAACAATTTTAACAATGTTAGCCATTTTGATCAAGATTTTCACAGACCATTCACCATTACACACACACACATCTTTCTCAGACAGTTACATGACCACAGGTAGGCCTTAAAAGCTCAGACTACTATTGCAGGCTTTGCCCATCCAGAGGCTTGTTTTGTGGGCCTGAAGCTGGGTACTGTTGGAGTTATTTCGCAGTGAAATTAATAGCAAAATGATAACGCACACAGACAAGATAAATGATGGCCAATCTGACCGTTCATGGCCAAGGTATACCATGCAAGCTACCTAATCTGACCTGTGTTCTGTAGTTGTTCCAAAGTCCTGCAGTTATTCTGTGTCGCTTTGGATAAAGCCACCACCAAATAAAATGTAATTTAATATTACATATTCCTGAGGTATAGAGTTAGAAATAAATTACTGAAATATTTCAATATTTGAAGTTATGCTGTGTTTTATAATCAGGGAACCGATGAGGACTGATGAGGACGTGTGTTGTTTGTAACTTTGTTAGCTTTGTTAGTGAAGTTGGCTACACGTAGCTAGATGCTATTTAGTTCCAGATTTAAATAAACGCTGGTGAACTAGTTAAGTTGCAACAATAAACAGTGACTGCAGTTCCCATAGGGAGGAAGACATCTCGATGGGAGACCAGAATGCAATACAAAATCTCCAAAACCTCGGGCATCTAGCAGCCTAACTTAACTAGCTAGCTAAAAGTAAGTTACTTACAGGTCCAACAAAAAATAGGCCAACTCTCCGTCGCTTTGCATCCCCTTGGCAAACTTCAGCTGATGCCACAGAGGAAAAGCAATTCCGAAGTTGACTCTAGTTATTGAACGAGCCCTGTCGGTTTGTGTTCTTGCTTCGCTGTATCTAGGTTTTTTAGCATCCATTGTTTCAGCAGCTAACAATCAACGAGTACTTCTGGAATCTAATCTCAAACCTGTAGTCTCTGTAGCCATATCCACCCCTCCCCACACAGAAAAAAGTACCATGCCCAGAAACATCCCATTTTAGAATAACAAATGCAGGTAAAAGGTGCAGGAATTTGGTGAAACTAAGACATATATTGTCAATGCATCATACCATGCCTTAGCATGGTTATTTTATAATATTTACAAGTTAAAAAAATCCTGCATAGTCTGCCTTTTGTTTTATTTCCTTAGGCAACATTGACATCCAAATTATATCTGATTTTCAATATATATGTTTAATAAAAGTCAAGAAGGGGGAGATACATGGATTTCACGATGGCAGGTTTATTGATTTTCTTAAAGTGACGGTCAAATATACTTCTGTGACATTTTTTGCATTAGCTACTTTTTAAATAGGCCACTATAGCTACCTTGAAAATGCCACATTTATAAATTAATGTTAGTAAGCCCTATAGAGCATCTACTAACCTAAAAATAATACACTAGGTCCATTGCGTATACAATAACCCATTAAAACCACTTACCATAATCATTCATTCAGAACTACCGCCCGGTATCTCTCCTCCCTGTCCTATCCAAAACACTTGAACGTGCCGCATCTAACCAACTCTCTGCTTTCTTCTCTCACAACAACCTGCTTGATCCCCACCAGTCTGGCTTCTGGCCTGGCCATTCGACCGAGACTGCACTCCTCTCGGTCAGTGAGTCACTCCATGCCACACAAGCAGCCTCCCTCTCCTCTGTCCTGATTCTTCTAGACCTCTCCGCTGCATTTGACACTGTGGAGCACTCTATCCTACTGTCCTCCCTGGCAGCAACAGGGATCTGCGGCACAGTCCTTGACTGGATTGAGTCTTACCTCTCTGACCGTTCCTTCCAGGTTGCCTGGGCGGGTAAGGTATCACCACCCCGTCCCCTCGCCACCGGAGTTCCCCAGGGCTCAGTCCTCGGTCCCCTTCTCTTCTCCTTGTACACCAGATCCCTTGGCCCTGTAATATCTGCCCATGGCTTGTCCTATCACTCTTATGCCGACGACACGCAACTCTTTCTCTCCTTCTCCCCATCGGACACACAGGTCCCTGCCCGCATCTCCGCTTGCCTGAGGGACATACAGAGCTGGATGGACAATCACCACCTGAAGCTCAACCCGGGAAAGACGGAGCTAATCTTTATTCCTGCTCTATCCTCTCCCCTCCTCGACTTTTCCATTTCCCTAGGGGACACCTTAGTGACATCATCACCCTGTGCCAAGAATCTCGGAGTGGTGATGGACAACAGGCTGTCCCTCTCCAAGAACATCGCAGCAGTAAGCCGGGCATGCAGATTTTTCCTATATAACATCCGCAGAATCCGCCCCTTTCTCACCACCTACTCAACCCAGCTCCTGGTCCAAGCAATGGTTCTATCCCGCCTGGACTACTGCAACTCTCTTCTGGCTGGACTACCGGCATCTGCCACCAGACCCCTGCAACTCATTCAGAATGCTGCGGCTCATCTGGTCTTCAACCTCCCCAGACACTCCCACGTCACTCCCCTGCTCACTACCCTCCATTGGCTGCCTGTTATAGCTCGCATCAAATTTAAAACATTGGTCCTAGCATACCAGGCAGTCAAGGGATCAGCCCCAGCATACCTCCACAAGATATTCAAACCCTACATGCCAGCCAGATCCCTCCGTTCTGCTACCTCAGGACGCCTAGCACCTCCCCCTCTTCGCACCTGCACTTCCAGAACACGTCTCCTGTCTGTTCTGGCCCCACGGTGGTGGAATGACCTCCCTGTGGAGGTCAGAACAGCTGAGACACTGACCCATTTCAAACCACGACTGAAGACTCACCTCTTCAGGCTGCACCTCTCCCCATCCCTCCCTACCCCCCTGTAAATGACTGTAAGCTTAGGGTTGTAACTAGGCAGCTGTTTCGTAGGTGACTTAGGTACATTAACTGTCTTAACTACTGCTTGTATTTTTTCCATAGATTGCGTTGTTGCCGTTCTCGTTGTGTTAGTGTTAATCAGTTTAACCTTCAGGGTCCAAGTTGAACTATGCAGTTGTTCCCTGCACTTGGACCGGTACTTCTCTCTAGGGGTTTCGTCATACTTGTTCCTGGTTATGGTTATACACTTTGTTGTACGTCGCTCTGGATAAGAGCGTCTGCCAAATGCCTGTAATGTAATGTAATATAATGTAATTTAAAAATATGACAAACACTTTCATTTATTGGCAATTCAATATAAAGGACAAATGACGGAATCCATCCATGTCTTCCTTTGAGCAAGCATGTATGTATGTTTGCATGTCTCTGTCTATATTTAGTTATTTAAAATAATTTAGGAAACATTGGGTAGCATTGCTTTGGAATAGAGCTTGTTTAATTTGTGTGAGCTAAGATAGGCCCCATTGTTTGTTGTAACTTGGCCTCATTTTCATATCAATACTTTCAGTGGCAGACCTCGATTTTCAAGTTTTTATTTAATGACTTGCAGGACAGTGCTTTGTGTGTGTGAGTAACTTTTTTGTACGTTGAAAATGTTTTTTTAGGTAACTTTCAATGTATTAAAGTAAAAGTCCTTCCCAGTTAAGGAAATGGTATTTACTGGGGGTAATTCCTAAATCACATGAGGTCCCCACATAATTCTAGTCCAGTGCAAATAGGGCACAAGGACTAAAGAAATTGCCTCCAATTAAGCATAGACAATGATTGATGGCCATGTTTACAAGTGAAATACAGTGTATTAATATTTTGATAAATGATAAAGTAATGCTGGTCAAACATGCTGGTCTGAGATGACTGACAGGACTGTATTCTGCCTATAGTTAACAGACAGCTTTAAACAGAGAACACAAGGCTAAATCTCTGTATAGCTTTACTTGTTAGTTTTGTTAGTAAACTTTAAAAAATAAATAAATGAAAGAGGTTCAGTTGACTATGATTAGGCTACGCTTTAAGTATGACATTTTCACTTAGTTTACAGCATTGGCAGCACATCAAATATATCTCCTCTTCAGTGCATGAATGTTGGTCATCGGTTCTTCAATGATCTCGGTATCGGGGCGATACTGGTATGTTTGTTTAATCAGCCGATATCTATATTACCCCAATATTGTCGTGCACCCCTTGCCTAATTCACTCATTACGATCATCAGTGTCTACGCCATCTTGAATTGGCAATCATAAGCCAAAGAAATTGCAATACTGCATTTACGTATGACCATGAACTGTGATATGCATATACAGTACACATATCCTTGATAAATATGCACAAAAAATGCTAAAAAATACAAAAAATGCTAAACTAATAATACAGTTATTGACATAAGCTTTATTTTCCAACATGTGTAAACTAGTGTGCTTGATTAATGATTCATTGGAACCAACCAAAGTCTTACATTTGAATAAAAAAAAATATTTCCCAAAAAAACAGGTTCCACAATTATTGACACTCCTGGTTTAATACTTTGTGAAAACACCCCTGGCAAAAATGACAGCCATGAGTCTTTTCCTATAATTTGTGATAAGGTTAGAGAACACAATTGGAGGGATTTCTGACCATTGCTCCATGTAGAACTTTTCAGAATCATTGATATCTTTGGATTTGCGTTTATGGACCCCCCTCTTCAGTTCAGACCACAGGGTTTTTGTTGGAATTTAAGTCTGGAGACTGAGATGGCCATTGGAAAACATGGATGTTGATTTCGCTTCAGCATTTCTGTTTAGATTTTGATGTATGCTTGAAGTCATTGTCCTGCTGGACAATCTACATATGACCAAGTCCTAGCTTCTTAGCAGAGACAACCAAATTTTCTGCCAGAATGTCCTGGTACTTTGTTGAATTCATTGTGCTATTGATCTAAAATAGTGCCCCGGGAACCCCGGCAGCAAAACATCTCCAAAATATCAATGACCCACCTCCATATTTGACAGTAGGTATGTGGTGCTTCTACTGTATGCATTTCCGTTTTTCCACCAAACATGTCGATGGTGTGTATATCCAAAACGTTTAATTTTAGTCTCATCTGACAATAGCACTCTCTTCCAGTCATAATTCCAGTGAGGTTTGGCAAGCTCTAGATTCTTGGTTTTGTTTATTGTGCTCAGTAAGGGCTGTCTTCGTGCCACCCTTCCAAAGATGGGGGTATGGAGTATGGAGGTGCCATTTCATGTTTTTTTTTTAGACTTGTTGACTGCAAGAAACAAACCAATCTCTGCAATATTTAAACAGTGATCCTTGGGTTATTAATGGCCTCCCTCGCCATCTTCCTCACCGTCCGTGGGGACACCATGTACTTGCTTCTTCTTCCTGGCAAATTTGCAACCATTCCATATGTTTTACACCTTTTTATTATTGCCCTTACAGTGCTAAGTGGTATGTTTAACCGTGTATGTCTTTTGTTGTACCCATTACCAGACTTGTGACGGTAAATTACCATCGGTCTCTTCTGAATTGGCAGTTATTTGGCTTTTCCCATGCTGATGGATGACAAAGGGATTTTGTATGCTTGTTACCTCATTTTTATTCTCTAGTGAAACTGGAAATGATGGAATGACACAATATAGTTCCTTTAGACTGAGATGAACTAAATTAAGTAAAATTGCATTGCCAATTTCATTTTGTTTGATTTTACTTACAATAATTGCTAGGGGTGCAAATAATTATGACACCTATGGTTTTCAGAAAAAAATAGATTACTTAATAAAAAAAACATTGAAGCATGAGAGTAAATGTATTGCAATGAAAGTATATAGTTTTCCCTTATGTTTGAACATAACATATAGATTATTATCTGTGTCATTTATTATATGCAGCCTTTTTTCTTCATTTTTATTAAGGGTGTGAATAATTCTGGAGCCCACTGTATGTTCACAGAACCAGAGAACCCCCCCCCCCCCCCCCCCCCCAAGAAATTATGGAGGGGGGCGGGGGGGGTTGCCATAACTGGAACAGATCTATAACTGCAAAATGCCAATTGATATTTTTTGTATTCAAACTTTGCAGGATAAACTGGTCAACAACCAGCATAAACCTCATGAACTCGGGCCTTATTTGCATATTGAGGTCTGGCTCTGTGGTCTGGCTGTATGTTCGCTTACTGTCATTGTGGCTGAGACCGCTTGGCCCTCATAATCAGTACATGCAGTTACGGTATGTTTTCTGAAGAAAATGTGCATATATATGTTCATGTATATATTTATATATGTGTGTGTGTGTGTGTGTGTGTGTATTTTTTTTCTAAGAACCTAGTCATAAAAATCAGGAAAAACTTTGGGATTACTGAGGAACTGACAAGCAAATGTATACTTGAGCTTTGTTTTCGGACTCTCCCTACTAGCGCAGAGTACCGTAAAAGCAGACAGCTCGCACTGCTGCAAGCGTGAGAGGAACCAGTCAGCACATGCCTAAGCAAGACCAGTCTGTATCCTTCTTCACTGTGTAAATACCAGCGTCCTCCCATAGCCAGTATTACGCTGATAAGGAAGGATAGACAGAGGGAGCACCTGAGGTAGCCTGGCAGTAGAGATCACAGTGGGGCGTTTAGGGAGACTGGCTCCTCCGTGTCTCCCCCCCCATACCCCACCCCTGCCGGGGCTATTTAGGGTGACCTAACTGCCGCTGCTGGGACGTCCGGGCGCGCGGCGTGCGTACCGCTCGCGGCGTTGCTGTGCAGCACCTGTGTGGCTGAGGAAGGATTAACGAGCTCCACTGCAGCTGTCAGAAAGGCCACCGGGTCAGGGACCGGGGACCGGGGCGGGGGCGAGGGGAGGGGGCGCGGGGGGGGGGGAGCTGCCCGCTGGCATACCGCCCCTACCCCGCTCCAGACCGTCCGCACCTCGCTCTGCCCAAATCCAGCCACTGCTGAGGCCTTTTGCCAAACTTGATCGGGCCCGGGTTACCAGTCACGGCCAATAAAATCAGAGCTTCGGGACCGGAGCGACGTGTGTATCGCTTGGATCTGTTATTTCTGCCCATGGTTCCTCCCACCACTGCCTTCCTGATGAGATTGAAATGGTGGAACTGATGGTTCCTTTCCCCCTCAACCCCCCCGACTCATGGGGCTCATGTGTGCTTTTCCACATACCTATCTAGGCAAGATCTCTTCTTGGATGTCAAACTGCCATCTCAAACTCAATCTCTCCCTGACAGACCTACTCCCAGACCGTACGGCCAGTCCGCACTTCTCCCTGGTAATAATGACTTTATTTATAAAACTCTTTTCCCGTTTTGCACTCCACATAAACAAAGGAGTCAGTGAAAGAGGACTGAACTGAGGGCCTTCTCCTTTCGTTGAGTTTCTCTCCCAGACTGCACAGGACCTCAGACGCATTGTTGGTTACACAAGTCCTCACAAGTTCCTTCACAGAGCACATGTCTTCATTCAGCTTGCTCTGCAGGTTTTTCCTCAACCACATTAGTGGGATATATGGGTTTCTCAGTTATGCACTGTGCTCTGCTTCAGATCCAGGCCCTGTTGCACTGATACTCAAATCTGCCCCTCGGGGCCCAGAGTACTGCTGGTTTTCATTTCACCACTCTAATGAGGGTCTGATTTAACCCCTTAAAACCCACTTAAAGCCCATGGCATTTTGTAAGAACCCTCATTGTCTTGAATAAACCCCATTATGTCCAAAAAATATATCCAGTACAGACATGGTTCAAATCTTAAAATTAAGGCCAGTTGTACCAAAAAGACAAAATCCAGAGGAGTCTCAGTCAGTAAACATACAGGATTTTTTTTTAAACATAGAAATACAAGAAATTGAAGAGTTTCTGTGCACAAAACTTATTCATAATGGTCGCTTATTATATGCATTAACAATTCCTTTTCTGTGCCCTCTGACCTACTTGTGCTCAACTGTCAGGAGAAGGGAAGGGAGGGGGAACCAGCTGTAAGTAGCACTGTAATTAGAAAATTCAAACAGTGGCTGTGTGAAATAAGGCAGAGCCTCATTCCTCAACAATAATAATAATAACAATAATAATAAATACAGCTGCAAGCAGCAATACACAGGGTCCAAGCATACACAGCCAATATTATAGCACTTAACAAGTGCTGTATCCTTTCCAGAATCACACAGTGGCCATCGGGAGGTACCTTGTAGCACTCTGCCAGGTTTTATTGGTCTCTCCCATGTGGTTCAGCAAAAACTGGAGTGAGAGGAACATGGCAGCCAATCCAAGAGTTTGGCAACACAGAAGGTACAGATTCATTTTACAGACAAGGAAATTGATCATGTTTTACACTTCTAAATTCTTCGTGAATTTTTTTTTTTTTTTAATGATTGTACCCTACAGAATCACCATGTGATTCAACTGGGCCAATACTTTAAAGTTTGGCTTGATGTGAGTGCCAATGTAGCTGCCAAATTTAATCAATTTCTGTTGAGCCATTTGGGGGATTTTTAGCATTTTAGTGATAAGCCACACCCACAATGTATCATAAATTCTGTAAAGAATTTTCATGGACTTCGTCAGTCGTAGCTGTACACCAAGTTTCATGCTATTTTGTAAAATTTTTTAGCTAAAACAAAAATTGTGGAAATCCAATATGGCGGACATGAAGGGTTACAGAGGAAAATTTGTTCTCCTGGCAGAGACATATTTGGGCATATAATGTTCATGACAGTCATGCAAACATAGTGAGAAATTAGGCCGTTGAAATACTTAAAGGCTTAGTGAATTACTGTAGCGCTACCCAATTTACCAATTTTCATCAAGTTTTGGAAGGTTATACGTGGTGAAAGTAGTACATATGTGCCAGGATGATTGGACCTCATCTAATGTGTCCTTATTTTTGATTGGCTGATGGAGGCCATGTTCTTTGAAGGTTCATGTACAGTCTGTCTAGAGTGTTTGGTCCCCTAATAATAATGATTAGCCAACCAGTTATTATTATTCCTAATTATTAAAGCTTATAAAGGAATTTCACCGGGAAGTGTGATGTGAGGCAACTGGAACTCCACAAATGAGGGGAATAAAAGGGAGTTTTATTATGACGTTAGGCTTTTGTTTTGTAGCTCCAGCAGAAGCACAGAAAATAAACAAAACAGAAATGAAAACCTAGTTCATTTGTAGAGCCTAGCTTCACTTCTTTTCCAGCCCTCTCCATAACTGGCCAGCGCTAGGATGGTTACCAGTGCAAACAAACAAAGCAAATCACAATCCGAAAATGCTGACTAAGCACAAAAACAGTTCCAAACACAATACAGGTTTTACACCAAAAAAGGTCATACACAACTAGTCTTCCACACTCACTTTGTAGAGCCCTCCTTTCTCTCTCCTGGCTGGTACTTTGCACAGAAGTGTGCCCAGGTGAAGCTTTTACGCTTGCCGAAACATGCTGATTCTCTTTAGGTGTGCTGCTGGGCAACGTGCACTAGGGAGCTAGGAAGTGGAGTCAACAAACTGCCCATCCAATCTATGCACCAATGTACGCACTACTCCCCTGGTTCTACACTTTGTCTATATATATATATATACAGCCATTCTTTATCTATACCCGCTTATCTTGGGCAGGGTGGCAGGGGGTGCTGGAGCCTATCCCAGAATGCACTGGGCGAGAGGCATATATATATATATATATATATATATATATATATTGCAGTTGAATATCTTGGTCAGTCAAGAATGTCGTTATTGGCTTTGAAAAGCCCCTTTGTTGCTTTTGCAATATGTTTGGGATCACTTTCTTGCTGTAGAATGAAGTGCCGTCCAATGAGTTCTGGACGCATTTGCTTGAACTTGAGAAGATAAGATGCTTCAGTACACTTCAGAATTAATTCTGCTGCTGCTATCAGCAGTTACATAATCAATGAAGACATGTGAGCCAGTATCTGTGATGGCCATACATTCCCAGACCATAATACCCCCACCATTGTATTTAATGGATGAGGGGGCTGCTTTGGATCTTGGGCAGTTCCCTTAGGCCTCCAGACTTTGCTCTTGCATCACTCTGATACAAGTATATTTTGGTCTCATCTGTCCCCAAGACCTCTTTACAGAACTCTGCAGGCTCTTTCAGTTACTTCTTAACAAACTGTAACCTGGCCATATTGTTTTTTCAGCTAACTAGTGGTTTACATCTTGCAGTGTGGCCACTGTAGTTCTGTTTGTGAAGCTGTCTGTGGATAGTAGTCACTATGCGTGCCTCATTCAGAGTGTTCTTTATTCAGACACAATTTCATTGTGTTTGAAATTGTGTTTATATATTGAGAAATGTTTCTTTTCAGGTGCTCCTGAAAAGGCATTCAACTCAATAGAAAATAATGAATGGACTTTTCCTAGCCTATGTACAAAGTGGATTTATTGGTTTGGGCTCAGGGGATAATTTGTTCATGTAAATACCTGAGAAGGATTACTATCCTTTGTCTTGTACCAGACATTTTTTTAGATTATAGAATATCTTAATCATCAGCCTGGGGTGTCAATTTCAGCCCTTGTTTGGGGGGTGGGGGGGTGGGGGGTACTGCCGTGCTATTTATTATGTTATTTATTTTGTTATGTCTTGTAGTTTTACTGATCGAGACAGGATTGTTTGCATCAATGTGCAAAGAGTTTAAGCTTTACTTTGGTATAAGGGTTATACTGCAGCACCTTGAATAATTGACCGATAAAAGCAATAACTTTTTCAATTTTTGCTATAAAAGAGCATGTGTGCTCAGCTAACCTACCCTGTATAAATAAAGGTTAATAAATAAATGCAAGACAAGATCACGTCTACCACTGCCTCACACTTATAACCCCTGCAGGGGCTACAAACCCAAAACCACAGCTTGTGATTTGAACTTACTGAGCCACTTGGAAGCCCTTTGGTTTGCGTTAAATTACAGACCTTTGTGCTGGCTGACAGGACAGTCTGCACCATCCTCCCTTCAACCCTTAATAAAATAGATGGCATCCCTGCAAACTGTAAAAAAAAAAATTAAAAAGCTTTAGAAAAGTTTTTATAAAAGACAAAGCCAACAAGTCTGATTTTTTCCTATGAGAGGCCCATATTTTTGTTAGTTCTTTTTTTCACACCATACAGTTTTGCCAGTCCACATTCAACCTGAGCATAACTACATTTCTTCACATGGTAACCCTAGTCCTGGGATAATATTTTTTTAAAGAAGTTTCAGAAGATGAAGAGATTGGGTTGGCTGCTGAATACAAAGCAATTGTTTCCTTGGCTGCATTGTTGCCGAGCACCACATAGAAATCCTCAGATTTCTGTCTCTTAGATTTCTTTTCAACGTTGCATGTTTTAATTGCAAGATCTGGGTCAGGGAGAAACAGAAGTAGAGAAAGGGATGGAAGGAGTCTGTTGTAGCTGATCTCTGGGGAGTACAAACCCCCCATGTCTCTGTCTCCTTTCCTGCTACCCTTAGCTCTTCCAACACTACCCATATTCATACCCCCCCAACCCAAACCCACCACTCCACTCCTACACCTCCACCTGCAAGACCTCCACCTCCAACTGCCTTCATACCAACAGGCCTGAACCAGTTTAGACGGGGTGCAAAATGGACTTGACCATGTCTTGTTTCTGTGAAGGCACACCATGAGCCGGCCTGAGGAGGATGGGCTCCCCCTTCTCGAGTCTTGGTTCCTCCTGAGGTCTCTTTCCACAAACCACCTGGGGAGATTTTCCCTGCCACTGTCACCCTTGGCTTGCTTGTGTGGGGGTTCAGGCCAGAGTATGCTGTGAAGTGGATTGTGATGTTTTGTAAAATTTGCTGCATAAATACATTTTGATTTGATTTGGCTTCCATTTCTTCCATTTCAGGTTCCCAGATACACAACCATGGATGGCTATGGTCTGGATCAATTCAACACTTGCCCTCAACTTTGACTCTCAATTAAATCCAAGTGGTTACTTTTTATTCACAAACATTACATTGCAACCATTTAGCAAATGTTCTTATCCAGAGCACTGTATAACTTACCCAAGGGAAGAGAAGTGCATCCATTCACTTGCACAAACAGATTTTGGGTATTGCCAAAGTTTCTAAACTGTTTGTAAAGGAAACATTTTTTTTTTTTTTTAATTGATACAATCCAGGTCATTGCCCAGTTAGCACCAAAAAGCAGACCCAAATCAAGTGTTGTGACAGCAAAAACAGATCTGCGTGCCGCTTAGGGACATTTTTGGAAAAAATCATTTTTTTGCTATGTAGAATACATGTCGATGGAACTGTCAACTGTCATTTACAGAATGTGTGACTGACTACTGTCGAACACATTTGGAATAGCGCGCTGCATTCTAATGAAAAACATGTTTTTTAGATGAGAGAGAACTTGACAGTGGCTGGGGAAAAAACGGTGAACTTTTCACCTCGTTATTTTGTAGTAGCTGTCCAGTCCTTGTGACAATGAAGTGGCAGAAACTGGAGCAGAGAGAAGGTGACTTTTCATCCCTGTTTAATATGGGGTGTCACATATAGCATTTATGTATTTATATACAGCAAGTGCATTTCTTTGGTTTTAAATATTTGCTTGGAACTACAGCAAGTGCATTCCTTTGGTTTTAAATATTTGCTTGGAACAATTTATTATGAATTGCAATTGTATGCAAAAAAATTTTTTAATACACTGGTGTAAGTCTTTCTTCTGAGATCATAATTTATTTATGATAAATAAATAAATAAATACATTTCTCTTCCCACTAGAAAGGGTTCTCCTATGTGTGCAGTAAATTAATCGAGTGCACAATGCATTTTTGTCCAAGAGGATAAGAGATTTTTCCCTGGGTGCAGTACATTAAGTGATTCATTTATGTTGCTTTACTCTTTTTAAATGTGAAGCCATGAGTATGTGTAGCTGTATGCCAGTTCTGTGAACTATATAATTATCATATTTATGAAGTGTGAGCAGAATTGAATAATCAATCAAATGAAAGCCAATGCAATTATTCCGTTTCTGTTTTTCAACATATAAGCAATATTTGATCTGTCATAAACATCGGCCGTCTCCAAGGCAGTCTGTGGAACGCGCCGGAAGCGAGGGGTGTGGTTGAGAGACGTGGTAAGCCCACCACCTCACGTCCACCTGATCCTGATTCGCTTTTCGTCTCAACGTCGTGCGCGCAGAGCAGACCAAAAACCCCCGACTCCAGCCGAAGAACTGTGAATGCAAAGCTAATGGAAAAGTTGTATGGGCAGTGCCAGGAACCCCACGTTGTCAGTCATCTCACACCCTCGGTTTGTTCTGTTCTACTGACATTACTTTTCTTTGGACGCGCACTCTTTGGACGCGCACTCTTTGGATGCGCACTCTTTGGACGCGCACTCTTTGGACGTGCACTCTTTGGACGCTCTGTTCTTGTTCGATGCAGGTCCTCGTCGGCGTGTGTCTTGACTCTCGCGCAGGATAGGTTGGAAGCTTCGGGACAAACTCAACCCAAAACAAAACGGCAGGCTTATTTTTCTTTCCCCCCCTTTATTTTCCTTCCCATTTGATAAGAATGTGATTTTCTCTTATTGGAAACCAGCCTAGCATGCTATCTGCGCAGGATCTGCTCTATTCATAGGCACCAGCGCCAGTATTTGCTCAGATATAATGGTCCTTTCAGCCAGGGCCTCCGGGTAGCTTTACACCGCCCTTCACACAGACTGCCGGAGCAACTGACATTCACAAATGCCTTCTCTCGGCATTGAGAAAGAAGAAAATCTGGCCAACTACAGGAACCGTGCTCTACACACTGCATTTGACAGAGTATGCATGAATTCTAACAGAATAAAAGATATACTTCCAAGGTAATCTACAGGCACTGCCATTTCTACAGGTATGCCAATCCTCTTTAGTAACTATTCAAGAATCATAATAAAATCTCTTTAACGTAGCATTTGATTGTTCTGTTGCAGATGAGCAGTCTTCAAATTCAAGAACCATAACATGTAAACAACAGATAAGAAAGGGTGGCCAAGTGAAAGAATTTAATTGCCATTTAGTATAATAGCAAAACATATAATGGAGTGTAATGTACTAAATGTATAGAACCATTCAGATAGAATCAGTCACCACATAATTAGTCTAGTAAAAGGTGAAATAACAGCTAATACTGGACCTTTGAAGCTTTTCTGAATAATGGGAAACCTTTTTTTCTCTTAACTTTTTTCCACCCTGAAATGCATAAATAATATTCTTAATCCGGGCTATTAAGAAGGGTGGAGCGGTTTGTGGTAAATCATGTCAGCAGCAGTGAAAAAAGGAGAAAGAGACTCAGAGACAGACAGATCAGTCAGGGCACTGATTCATCTGTAGGCGCCAAAGCAGAGAGCATCAGACAGAGTGCTCATTCATGGTGACATGTAGCACCTGGAAGCCAAGTGAGAGACTATCCATCCATGAGGCTGGGATGGGACGGCTCCAACTGGAATGTATTTGGGAGTGGGGGGGAGTGAGGGAGTTGGTGGGGGGGGGGGGGGCAGGCCATCCATGGGGCTAGGATGGGACGGCTCCAACTGGAATGCATTTGGGAGGGGGGGTGAGGGAGTTGGAGGGGGGGGGGATTGTTCCATCCATGAGGCTAGGATGGGACGGCTCCAACTGGAATGCATTTGGGAGTGTGTGTGTGTGGGGGGGGGGGGGGGGGTGAGGGAGTTGGGAGGGTAGGGGGACAATGCTTGTCAAAACTAACTCTGAGGATTGCATACAGAGCATGTGCACTGCAGAGGAGGGATTTGTGTATGCTGTTGTGGAATTTCATGTCTGAACCCTTGTGTTTGTATTCTTGGAAAGCAGTGCTTTGACAAAGATGAAAATATAGGGAGTGTGTCTTCAGCCACCTGGAATGGGATCAAGCATGTGGTTGACAGAAAACCCAGACAACAGCAGGAACAGTGTGATAAAATGGAAGGCTGAAATTCTTCTTGTGGTATTGCCTGATTTCCTTGAAAGCTCTCTCAAAAGGCACAGGTCTCTCAGACCTTTGTCTTTCTCAGAATTAAATATGCGGTTGGAAAGGCATAGCTTTGATTGAGGTCTGCGCACACCCAAACTGTTGGCCAATACGTCTCCTGAACACAGACCAGAAAACTGGGTTTACAGAGAGGTGGAAGTGGATAAAGGAGAGGAGGCCAGCCGCCAAACACAACTGCAAAGGCCTCCATCGAAGTGGGCTAACCGCATGGCTTCAGTGACCTGTACAGTACAGCCCGAATGTCAACAGGCCAAAATAAGCCTTTCCACGTAAAGCTTTGAAAACACAGCCTCATGGAAGTTATTTCCTGGAACATATAGATCTGGATACAACAGAGCGTTCAAAGGGGAACTGCAATGTGCTCTTATGGTCAAGATAGAACCAAGTTCAAAGGTCCATTCTTGTGATTTTTTTTCAGTTGCAAACAAATCTTTGATCTGTTTCCCAGCAGAAAAATCCAAATGTGATCTTATTAGTAGCGGGAAAGTGTAATTAAAGTGTAAGAAAGAAAATGTGGTTAAGTTACAATGATTCAACATAGTTTTCCCCAAAAACTATTGTGCTTATTTGGATGGTAACTGATTCTGTGTGTGTGGCAAGGGCAGGATTGAAACGCATCCCAAAAATGTCAACTGAAATGCAAGAGTCAACTAAAGTTTTGCCAAGAGGTTACCTTGTGTGTAACACAAGCCAAAACAGGATAGACTAATCATTTTACATGTTTGATTTTTTGTCTAATCCTTGACCTCAGTGTGAAAGAATATTGGATATTCAGTTCTGCTTTTGCAGTCAAATTTGTTTTACACTGAAACATCAAACTCCCGAAGAGGGCTTCCAATCCTGACAGATTTTCTGCTTTCGTAACAGTTCATTTATACGGATTAACTTCCTTAAAAATACCTGCATTGCACTGTGCATTCTTTCCTTCTGGTAACATTTGGGTTAACATATTTCAGAGACATCTCTCACCCCTGGCCTTCCAACTCCTGGAAGAACCACATGAAGCTGGAGGCCCCTCTGGAGTCATTTTCAGCTCCCCGCTGTTCCTGCTGGTGCCCTCTGAGTTAGTGGCTTTGTACCTGCTTGGCAGCGTGGTGTCTTCTACACGCTCCTGGGATTCCACTCATAAAATAAACCCACAAAGAAGGCAAACTGGCTCTGCAGTGCAACCTTTGTTCCATTGAAAACACCTGGACCATGTTTTCTCTGACTATATTTAGATTTGCCTCTAAATCTGGACCACCTGTCCTGGGCCGATGCTCTCCACAGTTCAGAATGTCAGTCGGATGTCAGTGCGGCAACAGGCTGAAGGGCCCTGTATGCGGGATTATAGAACAGTGTGCACACAAAGCGGATAAAAACACAGAGCTTGATTTGATTCACATCAACTTCATACAGATGACTGAAAAGTCAGATGTTTTTATCAAGCACAATATAATGAGTTGTTCTAACCCTGGAACATGTATAAAAAGCCTACATAAAAAATAAAAATAAAAGAAATATATATATGATCTGTTATTGATATGTTTGTGGTAATATTTAAACCCCATGGGTGTATTAGCATTAAAATGCAGAGCAGCAGTTGTTAGCTCTTCTAGAAGTGACTAGCCTAGCCCTGGGCTTGGTACACACACTGTCAATATTACTGATGTAAAAGCTATCTTCACAGTCATCCATCATCTCATCTTACCCCCTGCCCAGACCCAGACCCCCTCTGCACTGCCACCTGGTTTCAGTAAAACGTTATCCGTAACATGCGTGAAATCACCACCCTTTGTTCACATTGTTTTCTTGGCAATGCTTGCTTTGTGATCTATGTATTGCACATGCACATTGATAAATTGGCTTGATATGTGCGAAGAGCATTACATCTGTTTGATGAATCGGGTCAGCAGAGGTCAATGGGGTGAAATATATTTGGGAGGGTGGGTGTGCTAGGATGCGAGACGTGGTATTTAACCATGCACATGACCTTACCCCTCAGAACCATGACAGTCATGTGATCAAAAGCAGGCTTGATTTATCGCTGTATGGAGTAAGTATCTATGAACTTCTTGATACCACAGCAAAATGTTTGGTGTTAATATGTTTGATATCCAAGATAAATAAAATATATTCCATAAAGGTAAAATCTAATCTGTTCATTTAACACAGAATATTTCATTGTTTAACAGAAAAGGTGGTCATAATTTAGGATGATCAAGTTATTGAAACTTCTAATAATAATGTTGTCGATTAAAATTCTAATAATAACTTTGTTGTATAAATGAGAGGGTGAAAGGACTTCACATATATTCCATGTGCGTATACTTAATATAAAAATCACTTGTGCATGTAGTGCTATTTTTATCAACACTGGATGGCTATAGATAATCTCATGATATATTTAGACGAGGTCTGTTGACATAGCCTCCATTTGCAGGCCTCTAGAGATCTTTGTTCTAGCCTGCCAAAGAAATATCCCCATTACTGCACAGAACTGCTGCATTCGGGGAGCAAAATTGTGGATCCAAAAAATGAATGACAGCTAGATCAACAAATCACAAGAACACAGGCAGTGTTTCAGATCAGAGAATGAACTCTTGAAGCTTTTTCCATAGCATGTCAGTATAAAGTTAAGGACTTGGAGTTAGCTAGCCTTTTCAAACTCATTTTTAAATAGCTTTCATTTACTAAATCAAACAAATATTGCTTAACTCCAAAATAAAACACTCAAAGAAATATTCTATAACTTTTATCTCATTTGGCAAAGTTGTGGAACTGTTGTGCCCAGTTAGCTAGCTAGATAGCTGTATAGCCTGATCTCTGTCACGGCAACCTAGTTGGCTAGCTGAACTGGTCAGCCGGGCCCAGTCAGTCACACATGACCCCATTCAGAACACTAAACGTGAACATCTCTTTTCTGTTGTTATACTGAATCTCTGAATATTCTGTGCTTGAATCTGGATGCATCCAGATTATAGTACACACTGCCAAGTAATGGCGTATTTCTTCCACAGATATCTGTAGCAGAGACTATGGTTATCATGACAGGCTCTTAGGAGTTCCTGTACAGGTGTCCACAGCAAGGGCTGTTGGTAACCCTGTGGCAAGGCAGAGCCAGCAAATCTTGGACATCTACCTGGAATTCAGCTGGCTTTAAATAGCACAACCATTACCCATTTCCTTTCCTTCTGCACACACAGACATGCACACACGCACACACACACACACACACACACAGATGAATTACAACCTGACTGGAAATTATGAGGGAGAAGAAGAAAAAGTAATTTTGTGTAACTGCGGTTGAGCTCGGGCCTTTGAAGGGAGGCAGTCGTGTCTTGCACTCGACTGCGTCGGGAGGGGATATTTTTAGAATCAGACCCTTCGGTTCCACTGGCGGGCCGCCCTGGCAAAACATTCCTCCGCTGCCGTCCGTTTCCCCCAATACGCGGGTTTTCACTCCCGCTGCGCAGTCGCGCGGCTGCCAGGGCCCAGCCTTCCTCAAGGGTCACTAAATCTCGCTGCAGCAACATGGATTTTTATAGCCCTGCGATTTCGTTCCCATCTGCCCCTGCAGAAAGGCAGAGATACCGGCGAACGGTTTATGTATCAGAGGCACTCTCCCTGCCCCACTGCCTTTGACAGATGAACTCCACTGAAAACAGCAACTCTCAGTAAAAGTTTGGCCAGTCACTCAGTTTTTTTAAATGTATTTTTCATGTGCGCATTCAGAAAACAAAATTAAATAACGTTTCAGACCCTGAGTATTAGTTAATGGGCAACAGCTATCTAGAAATTGCTCTGTATCTTATTTGTTTTTGAGAAATCAATGGAATCATGTCTTCTTCAGCAGAAATACTGTTTAGAATTCTAAGAACCAACAATGTTTGGCAGGCAGAAGTGGCAACGAATGAATGTTGGAATTCTGGGAAATTTAAAATGCTACTTAGATTAGATTAGATTTTTTTTAAAGGGATTTGCATTGCTGGACTCATGGAGATGAAAATTAAGGAAAAAAATATTCTTCCTGGTCGTAATATAAGAAAACACAGAGAAAATTAGATCTTATTTAGCCGCATCCCCTTTAAATTCCTTTAATTTTTTTTTTACATCTTGGCCAGTGATGTGGCACATGGGATCCTCAAACTAGCCAAGTAACAGTCTGTGAGTCTTCATAAATACAAGCCAGCTACACCCGGTTTTGCTACATGTAACTGCATGTCTTGCTATCTCCCTAGCTATCAGTACTGATTGGACAGGGAGAACTATGATGGTTATGATAAATATCATGCAAGCTAGCTAGTTCTGAACACAATGAAATTAAGTAATTAAACGAAATATACAATGCAATGCAAATAAACAGATACGTGAAATTGAAAAAAAAAAAAAACTGTCTTTAAATAGCTCTACCTGTACTGCCGATGTGAACCAAGTTAGCTAGCTAGCATCACAGCTGTGGTGTGACTAGGTAAAGTCACTCACCACAAGCTTCCCTCAAGCGAGAACTCAGTCTTCGTTAATTCTCACCCTCCTCCCCTATCCCCAGTCCCTCGGAGGCCTGTCAGGCTCAGAATTGTGAGGTTGTGGCCCTAACTGTCCCTAACTCATTGTCACGGATTGGGGAGGTAGGACCCAAACGCAGAGTAAAAAAACACAAACTCAAAAAGGGAAAATTAACAAAGACTTTACTTCACAACAGGGAACACAACAGGGAACAAAAGAAAACCAGGGAAACCAAAAGGCCACACAGGGCACTTCCAAAAAACACAAAAACAGAAAACTCCAAATCAGCAGAACACAGGCAGGACAGAAACTAGGCAGGAACAA
Organism: Anguilla rostrata; assembly: GCF_018555375.3. Lineage (NCBI taxonomy): Eukaryota > Metazoa > Chordata > Actinopteri > Anguilliformes > Anguillidae > Anguilla > Anguilla rostrata. The sequence goes on from NC_057947.1 coordinate 3,341,580, forward strand.
ACAGGCAGAAATACACAGGCATAGTAGAAACACATAAGTCAGAAACAAACACAAGGAACCAGCACCCGAGTCAAGGGGACAAAGAACTTAAATAGACAGGGCTAACAAGACACAGGTGAACTCAAAGAACAATCAAACCCGAAAAGGTGGAGATAAGACACAGGTGGGAACAATGATAGAATAATTAAAACCAATAATACAATTAACACAGGGTGGGAGAACGAACTGAAACACAAAACTGAAGTGCCGCCATCTGGCGGCCAAAAGGGGAAAAACAGAAACAGAAAATACAGAACCATGACACTCATAACTTGTCCACCTCAACTCGGGATTAACCCAGTTGTGGGGGACATTAGTCTCTGGTCGTAATCTCAGGAATCATGTATTCTATGATGCCAAAAACTGTTTTTCAAAGGACATTCAATAAAAACGAAATAAATATTTTAAAAATATTTTCACTGCGACGTGTTTTCGACATCCAAGGCCAAAAAAAAAAGAGTTTAAATACTACTTTTTTCTCCTAGGTCTCGTGAGGTAAACCCAAAAAAGCACGAGATCCTGTCCCTCCATGAGTTCCCCACACTTCATTTCAGTCGCACTTTAACATAGGCACATAAATCCCGCCTCATTGCAAAAAAGACAGAGCTGATTGGTTTATAATGTGTTTTCTTACTGCTGACAGACGGCTCCAGCCAACCAGTATAGCCAACGAGGTGATTCTGATGAGCGCCGGCTTTGAAGCTTTGGCTGACGACATTTTGCTTGACAATAGTTAAACATCCACCAGAATCATTTGACCCCACAGTGGCTTCATCCATCCGTGGCATAAAATTCAAAACCCGCTGGGGCAATTTGGGTTAAATATAGCATGGTCTGGTTTTCAGATAGTTTCAAGGAGCCCGATGAGAACGGGCAGAATTTGGTCGAAGAAATCTTGTGCACACCTTCGCCGTCATTGATAATGTTTTTTTTAAAATTTATTTTATTTATTGCCAAGAAAGTGGCAGTGCAGAAAAAGCATCATAAAACAGATCAAAATAAATAAGTCACAGCTACCCGACAGCTACCAGACACTTGGACAAAGCAGTTGATATGAAACCCCCCGAAGCCTCAGAAGCAGATAGATTAATCCATGAAGTGATCATTGAAAATATGCCGGTAGGCCAGCTTAGGCTGGTAACGGGACTGTCATGCCAGTAGGTCTGCTTGGTAAGGCTAGACCCGCTGGGCCACCATCAAAACAATCTTCATAGATCTGTGCTGGTTTTCTCCAACAGTTAAGGGATCTTGTCTAATTCAAGTTCTGTTGGTTAATTTTTCTTTGTTTAAAAAAGAAGTAGGTATTTTGTATTTTCAAAGAAATGCAAGCAGCAGCTGAAAGATAATGATGATGTGTGTAGGTTTCATCTTACCTACCTTCTGTATCTGAAGGGGAATACTGTTCACACTACGTGTTAGTATGAATATTCATTTGTGTTTTCGTATGTTTTTCCAAAGGTGCTCTCCTGTTTGATGAGCTTGGTCCTGCTCCACATGCTCAGAGCTGCTGGATTTAGGAAATGACCCTACATTTGGCAGATGTTTTCGTGGTATGAAAACATTACCATTTTTCTGAGAAAAGCTAGATAAAAATTTTGAAATCTATGGCCATGACCGTCCCTCGGCCACACAGCTGAAGTTTTTTCATTTATGTTTTTGGAACACTTTGCGGCCACAACAACATTCTTCTTTAGAGCCTCCAAAAGCCTATGGTTGTAAACCTGTGAAACTAGAAATATAACAAAAATAATGTGTATAGCTCTGCCCTCATATTGTTTTGTGTGCGTTCAGGGTTTCATTGCAAGGAGAGCTCGAACCCCGAACACCGTTTCCCCCGTAAAAAGCGGGTTTATTAGTGATTGTGGAGCGGTGGCTTAGCCCTGGGCAGTGCTAAACCAGTCTCTGCGGCTGAGGCAGGCAGCTCTGAGATGACAGCAGCTGTCAGTGGGGGGATTAGCTCAGCATCACGTCATGATGCGAGTCATGTTTGTACAGAGTCTCTGCACTCAGTCACACTGAGTCAGGCCTGTGCGCCCAGAGCAGGGGCTTCTGTGCATCTCCCCGATCCTCGCGTTCACACACACACAAGCACACACACACGCACGCACACACACACACACACACACCAGCACACGTGCGCACACAAAAACACATACACGCACGCCCATGCCAGACGGGATTAATGACATTCCTCAGCAGCCTTAAGTCCCAACGGTCTCCGTGCAGAGAGGCCCCCTGGGGAGGCCCCATCGCTGGCGGAGTAAATAAACTCGCATGGGCCCCCGCCAGTCTGCTGCTCCACGCATGAGCTCCCTCGGTCCAGATGGACAGGAGCACGCAACGCACTGAGCCCTGCCTGTAAAGGGAATGCGTCTCAGCTGTGAATTAGCCGTCTTAACCGCAGGCCTGCTCGGTTCTGAAGTTGCTAGGTGTTCGAGTTCATCTGGCACCGTGTCCGTTAAGTAAGTGTGTCTTTCTGAGGAAAGGAGGCCGGTAGCTGGACCTGTAAACACAGCGCAGACGGTGTGGGCTCTATGGAGCTTGGAGCAGACCGGTAGCTGGACCTGTAAACACAGACGCAGCTGGAGGTCCGGCGTGCCCGTCCCGCTCTGTGCGGGAGGTTTGAGGGGCTGCCGTTCTGCGCTCTCCGACGCGGTCGCTCCGGTCTCCCCGGGATTATCTCAGCCACCAGCGCCCCGCACGGCCGAAGATGGCGACGCCATTTTGAGGACCGCTGGCCAAAACGAGTTAATATCCGGAAAGCTGGGAAGATTTTACCATCTGTCAAGTAAATCCGCCTGGACAGGCTGCGCTGAGGCCTTGTTGGCAGACACAGGGCAGGATACGCCCACTGAAGGCTAATTAGCGCAAATAAGCACCTTTTGAGCTCCTCAATCCTCGCTCCAGTCAACCGAAAAATGTGGAACAAAACTGGCACCTCGTGATTAAAACCAAAATCCATGTTCATTGAAAATGCAAGCAGGGATTTTTCCATGAAAAAGGGATCTACATGATAAGCCAGTGTACATGCTAAGCTGGACGCTTGCCCTTGTTCATGTTCAGAGCAATAATAGGTCATTCCTCCAGTGGTGTTACAAAATGACATCAGACAAATTGATGGTCGATTACTAAGTTGAATGCATCTGTTATGTGTCTGAGTACGCTGATTTATCGAAGCCAAGGACAGGTTCCAAAAGATTTAAACAGATTAGCCGTTGGATGGCACTCACTTCTTCAGTGCTGAGCTGCAGCTCCAAGGAACACTGCCGCAGGACCTCTCTGCTGTAGGTCTCCTTTTCCATCCAAGCCTTACAGACAGAAAACGTCCACTTCAAATGAGCAGGTTCTTAATTAAAAATCAACATGCGTCATATATAGCCGTATTCCAGTTGTCATTTCTCATCAATTCCCGGTCTGCCCTTTCATAATTAAAGTCATCTAATTAAAAAGTGTACTGTTTAAGTGAAATAGTGCACAGGACTACATAACTTATGGCCCTTTTAATTCAGCATATTGTAGACCTTTGCTTTGCAATAATAGCCTGACAGTATAGGTTGCCTGACAGCATAGCATTTGTATTCCATGCATAGTAGCTGCTATTTCCAATTAAAATACTTAATGCCTGGGGCAACGGAGAAACATGGAGGAAGCCAGAAACGAAGATTATTTCCTCTGCAGCTAATTAATTCCTGAATGACAGTCTGCGCCGACTCCAGCTGGATAATTTAGCAGGTAGAATAGTCCCTCATAGCCAGTGCCGTCAGGAGACCATTAGCGCATGTGTCATCTCAATTAGAAGCTCCATCGACTCCATCCTTCTGCATAATTTTGCCATTTGGGGAGGCTGTTCTGAGAGTCCGGCCTTCGGCAGACAAAGCACAAAGGGCAGTTCATCCACGCCTTCCCAGAAAGCTTTGCATCCAAGAGAAGTGGAGGCCCAATCCGCTTTCATTCCCTCCTGCAGGGCTCAGGGCAGCGTGGACAGCCAGGACAGCCAGCACTATCCGATGGCCGGGGACGGCCAGCGCTAACTGCTTTCAGGGACGGCCAGCGCTAACAGCTTTCAGGGACGGCCAGCGCTAACAGCTTTCAGGGACAGCTACGAAGCTTTCAGGAGCAGCGCAGCTCAGCGCTAACGCTTTCAGGGACGCACGCTAACGCTTCGGGCGCCGCCTATGCTTTCAGGGACCAGCTAGCACTAGCACTAACCCCTTTCAGGGATGGCCAGCACTAACCGCTTTCAGGGACGGCCAGCACTAATGGCTCTCAGCGAGGTGGAACGAGGCCGTAAGATTCGTCTTTGAGCGCCGCTGCTCTCAGTTGACCCCTCTGAAAAGCTCGGGAGGGTACCAGCGTGAACTTGACTGCTTCTTTCTGGAGCCACGCTGTTCTCATTGACTGAAATATGCTATAGGTGTGGCGGGGTGGGAGAGAACGGAAACCAGAAGCAAACGGTAATACGTTCAGCCCTACAGGGTCCCACGCTGTCTGGGACTCAGAGAAGCTGTAGATCACTCGGTGGGAGTGATCTGCATGGGCACAGGACTCACAGAGAGGCAGCCAATTAGTGCAGTGACAGGCTGTATGTTGGACAGTGAGGGGCTGTATGTTGGACAGTGATGGTGTTGGACAGTGAGGGGCTGTATGTTGGACAGTGACGGTGTTGGACAGTGAGGGGCTGTATGTTGGACAGTGATGGTGTTGGACAGTGAGGGGCTGTATGTTGGACAGTGACGGTGTTGGACAGTGAGGGGCTGTATGTTGGACAGTGATGGTGTTGGACAGTGAGGGGCTGTATGTTGGACAGTGACGGTGTTGGACAGTGAGGGGCTGTATGTTGGACAGTGACGGTGTTGGACAGTGAGGGGCTGTATGTTGGACGGTGACGGTGTTGGACAGTGAGGGGCTGTATGTTGGACGGTGACGGTGTTGGACAGTGAGGGGCTGTATGTTGGACAGTGATGGTGTTGGACAGTGAGGGGCTGTATGTTAGACAGTGACGGTGTTGGACAGTGAGGGGCTGTATGCTGTATGGAGACAGGAGACAATATCAGCTCCCGCATCACAAAACTGGCACAAAAATAGAAGTCTACATATAACCTCAGGCCAAAACAAACCAAACATCAGACCCTCCCAGTTCTATATTGCATTTTTTTTAAAACCAGTTCTGCATAGAATCTCTCTGGGAGCCCTGCATCGGGTGAGGCTGACGGGAGCGTCTGAATCTGACAGCAGCGTCTCACCTTGCGTGTGAAGGCGTGTGACAGAGCGCGGCAGGCGGTTGAGAGGTGTCGTGCGACACACAGCTGAGCTTATTCAGCGCGCCGGGCGAAGGCAGCCCGAGCTGGCCGCTGGAAGCATGACGCACGCGCCCCGCGCTGGCTAACGTGGCCGGCCTCTCGCTGGGCTCCTAAATATGTCTCTGAAGCTCCTTCGGCGAGAGCGAGTGTGCCGCCCGCTCGTTAGCACGTACGGCCCTTTCTCACCGACCGCCGCCGCTCGATAGGGCGTCTGCTACCTCCAGCAATAAATACATAAATAAAACAAATCCCCACCATATTCTCTACAGAGTTATCGCATCATACATACGTTACTTTGCATGGCTAACGATTGAAAGATAGGAGCTCCCAGAGGAAAAATCTTTTGCTCAGGAAAGTCTTTTCTTTAACTCTTAAGAAAGTAGTAAGATCTCAATTGTACATCTTTTTGAGATCATTTCAATCTGAATTGTTGCTCCTAAAACCTCCTTAGGAGAAAAGATGAGATAATGAATGAGATGGTGAATTTGAGACTTCAGTAAGACGAATGGATATTGAATTGAGATGCGGCTGTTTCTCATGAGGTCACTATGAGAAAACTGAGACATATTTGAGAAGAATCATGAGATACTAGGAGTCATAGCTGAGTTTTCTTTGAGCTCTTTCTCTGATCTCATGGTCCAGTGTTCAGGAGACTTAAATTAGACTTGTTTAAGATAATTTTGAGATCTCTTGTTTTGATCAGAGTAAGACATAAATTAGATTATATGTGGTTGTTTCTCCTGAAGTTGAATTTGAGAAGTAGGAGAAAAAGCCTTCGGTCTCACCTTAGTATTAAAAATAGCTCATTTTGTCTAGGAGAAATGAAAGAAACAACTATGAGATCTCTTCTTGGATTTTGCTTGCCTATGGGCTGTTTTTACATTTGAAGGGAGCTTCAAAGAGATAGGATGTGTTGCAGAGCTGTAGTCGTGTGGTGCGATTCTGCATTAGCTTATTATGGATAACACAAGCATTCACCATGAAGGAATGCAGGGTTGAAGAAAGGGCCCCTCTGGTTCTCTATAGGCACACATCAAACTTCCTTTACACTAGGTTTAATTTTTATATTTTTATAGACACTGTTAGCAATGACATTGCATAGCATTATATGAATGGCAGGGTGCTGGCAATAGAAAACAGTTGTGCTGTATGCCTATAGTAATAGCAGTTCCTGTGATCGCATTTAGTATAAATTACCCAGACAATATAGAGGTTTAATGGAACGCTGTGCTAAACCCTTTGGTGAGCCTGTGGCAACGCTGGTTTTCAATCCATGTTTCACGGCAAACTGTATACCGCAGGCAAGTTTAAGAGTCCATTGTAGGTCATTTGTGACCTCACCTTTGCATAACCACATGAATTCAAAATGGAAACTGTGTTTATCATGAAGATTTCAGAATAAGCACTGGTGTAGCAATAACTAGCCAGGTCACAAGCAAGTATTTGCTGAATGCCAATTAATTGTCTGATCTTTCTTCAGTTTCTTACCTACCATTATTCCACCCAGGTTCATTTACCAATTAAATGACAGATGGCACACAGCTGAAAAATAAATATGGATGACAAATATGTAAAATGTATGATCAGGTATAATTATCGCAGCTGAGAAACTCTGTATGTGGAAACTGCAATAGCCAACTTATTTTTCCCGCTATCATTTTTGCTAATAAACGCCCATTCATTCTTAGTATGTAACCAGTTGTATTTTACATTGTTGTTTCACTGTGTGACCAGGTATAATACATTGCATGTCGTTGGTTTGCTACCGTGTTTTAAAATGTTTTAATATGTTAATTTTCCTATGTCTTTTCCCGCCCCCCTCCCCACATGGCGGGTCTCATAGTCTGAACACTCAGGGCTGTGTACAGGGAGGGTTCACCAAGGCCTCGTATAGCACAAAGCCCCAGGCCTCCTGTCCAAGAGCTGAGCAGGCCAAGGCCATCTTAATTTCAGTCATTTGGCAGAGATACTGAGCGAGGAGGCCAGCTCACACCAAACCCATGTTTTAAAGAGCTTCTGTAGAAACCAGACTAGTGCATGGGATGGAAACTGGAGTTCAGCAGAAGTCACCGACACGCCAAGCAAACAGAGCCTGGCCAGCCAGGGCGTGCGGTGTTTGGGAAGGTTAACTCTTGAGCTTTTAGTGCCGAAAGTGTTGCTTACAAGAACATAAAATGTCCACTGGAAACGGTAACATAGTGTTCTTTTCGACCTGTCCCGGTACGGTATGGTGGTGTCAAGCCATATATTTTATGATGTTGAGTGCATCATCAGTCTGTCAGTTTCAAAGGGCACAGCTTACTGGTACTGGCATATGTCACAAGCTCTGCCACTGGCCCGCTCTGTCATTAGATCTCTGCTGAGGAATTGGAAACCAGAGACAACATGATTGTTTCTTGAGTTATTACCAAACTTAAGGTTTCTTCTGTGCTCAAAAGTACAGCATCTTCAGTACAGCAGCCATCTTCAGCTCCTGTTTGTTTCATGGATGTTTTGCCTTCAGTTTTGTCTTCAGTGAGTGAGACGCATATTAATTTGGATTCAGGTTGGGTGATTGACTTGGCCCGTCAAGAATATCCCACTTTTTTGGCCCTGAAAGACTCCTTGGTTACTTTAGCAGTATGTTTGAGGTCAATGTCCTGCTGCAAGGTGAAGGTCCCGTGAGGTGTTTGGTTGGATCATGAGCAGCTCCTTTCTCCACACTTTCCTCTTTTCATCACATTGGTACATGTTAGTACTCATATCTGCTGTACCAGATAGAGGGTCTAACATGTTTTCTCTGAAGACCTGAATGAAATTAAGCAAAGCTTGTAGCTGGAACTCCACACCACCATTTCGTTTCACCACAGGCAGCCCCTCCCTCCAGCTCCTGAGAACAATTTAATTTTTCTGTGTATGTACACAAAACATTCTGGAATGAGAGAGTGACTATGTTCTGGAACACCTCTAGAGAAAAGGAGGGAAATTAGGGTCTCCGTTCCTCACTGTTGGGTAGAATGGAACAAAAAGCGCTGAACCGCTGAAGAAATCTCAGGTGGATAGCCGTGTCTTCTCCATCTTACAGCAACATCTGATTAATGTTTACTTGAGCAAAATTTTTGGTTTCCACTCAAAATATATAGGAGACTTTCTACTGTGCCTAAATATAATTTTTTGACAGGTTCTGAGTGTGATTTTACACCTCATGTATAATTCAGCCCAAACCGCGAATTTGGCTCCCACAGGTAACATGACCAATGGAATCTGTGTGGATACATGGTATGCATGTAAAGTGTGATGTTGTGGGATAGCGAGACAGGGCGGATCAGACATACTTTCCATGAACGGTCAAAGTAGCCAAGAAGGTTCTAGAGCTTGGAGTTCACTGCGTCAGTGCAGGAAACAGCTCAGTCTTTGTTCAGCTGTCATTACTGCACATATCAATTAAGGATTTTATTCTTTTATCACTGTCTGAAAAGCTATAGCTTTTTTTTGCATTGTTTGATCAATCTGTAATTGTTTGGAGCTGTTCAGAAATGTCATCTCATGCGAACTATTGCTCCACCTGAAACTTGAGAAAGGTTACGAGATCAAATTCGGTTGCAAAGAAAACAACTATAAATTTAGTTTTTCCTTGTAGCATTTTCTGGGCAGAGCGAGACCCGAGGTTTATGTTACGACTCAGTCACGCATCGCCGGAGCAAACGCGGAAACAGACGGAACGAGAGAGGGGAAAATAACAATTTCCCGTCCCGCGTTAGCTGCTGGTAAAACGGAGAGCGGCGCTTCGCCTGAAACGTCCCGGTTGAGGGGACGCGTGTTTCTCTTCATCGCGTTGTTTCTGCAGATCTTCTGGGCGTGACGCAACAGCATCCCTCTGCCGTGAGCTCATAGGCGCTGGAGCGGGAGATTGATAAAATACGTATTTCACAGACAATAAAACCCGGGATAATAAAACTCCCTCGCTCCGCTCAGCGCCCGCACCGCGCCTCTCTGTACATAACGGCGCCCGTACTCAGCTCCTATGGAAACGCAACGTACGTCAAGTCCGCTGAAATAAATTACACGCTCAAAACACCGCAAGACATATTCGAAAATATATTGGAAAGTACATAAATCATTTCTGTGAAATACATTTATGACATTTTCCAAAAATGCCACATATCTAGAAGAAATTGTTGCGAAGGATATTTAGTAAGGGTGTGTGCATCTCTCAGAATAGGTTAGTCATCCATTTCTCAGCACTCTCTCTCTGTTCTGCTAACAGCTCAGTTCAGCCCCTTTCCTAAATCACATTAATAATAGACAGTGACACGCACAACTGAATTATATTCCGCGATAATATACGACTGTGACAGAATGAAATCCAGGCGCATTTGCCGCCTGACCCTGACTGACTGGTTAAGTAATTTCCCTCACGTCCGCGGGCTCCAGGTGATGAATGTGCGACAGAGTGATTTACACCTGTAGAGTCGGATCACTTACACTGCACACCAGGTTACCCAGTGCTGACAGCTGATAACTGTCCCTCTCTGTTCTACGATTATCACGGCAGACCATAAATCCTCATATACATGTACTAATGTTAATCAAGCTTATCGTTTGCACGGAAACTCTGAAAGATGTGGTTATCCCACTTACCCATTGCTTAAATGATTTTGAAGGAAATCTTAAAGAATTATAACAAAAAGTTATTTTTGTCGGTTGTCTAACATTACAGGAATTTAGTAGGCGTTCTTATCGGGTTACAGCACACAAACTGCTAATCGCACTTAGAAGTGCGCAGTTGCTTGTCAAATAGCATAAGGCCATGGACTATCGACCAGGGGAGGAACGTGGTATGGTCAGATAAATCGGTCTTCACCATATTCTTCACAAAGTGCACGTGTGGTGCCAAATGAAAGAATTATACATCCACTCGTAGCTGTAGACAGGAGTTCCTGATTCCAAAAGTGAAGGGTCCTGGTTATCCCGTAATAGTGTGGTGTACGTTTTGCAGCGCTGTTTCACTCATACACTCAAATCTGATGATGAGTATCCATCATTGCTTGGTTCTGTCCCATGGTAAAGTCTTTTTCCTGCAGAGGAAGGAGCTTTCCTCGATAACAATCCACAGAGCACAGTTTCCCACCCACTGAGGATCAGAAAACTAACATTATCCATGTGCCATGGGCCTTCTCAGTCCCTAGATTTGAACCTGATCAGGCATTTCAAAGTATGTTCCGGACCAACATTAGAGACAGTGTTGTCTTTTCGTCCTAGCCTGAGTCCACTGGCCTTCTTGTGGAAGAGTGCCGTGTAATTCATCCTGCTGATCCCCATGTCTCAGCATAGCACATGCAGGCAGTACTGGCCTTATGGACGGCTCACCGCCATATTAAACAACCCCGCATTCCCTTTATCATGTACTGCCTGTACATATAAATACAACCAACCAATTAATCACAATTAAGCGCCAATTAAACGCATGACATATTACAGTTTCATGTCAATGTGCCTCGGTAATGTTTGAATGCATATATGATGAATACTAGGGCTTATCTTTGATTATATCCCCCCTTAGACTCCAAACTGCACCATCATTCTTCTCTCTTTTAATATAAAAGCTGTCACCTTCTCCCACTTTGTAACAATTAGACTTTGATAAGCAGCAGGGGAATATTTCAACTGCACCTTCTCAACAAACACTTCTCAACGTGCACATTTAAGGAGAGCTAGGAAATTATAACGTATGAGCTTGTGTCAGAGGAGGACCGTGACAGGCAAGCTCTGGCTTCCTTCACGTTAAAAAGAGGATTATTCTTCAGTGTTTCATGTGGAGGTCACGCTTTATCTTTGTGTCTCAGCTATATGTCTTTATGGGTGATTGTAGACGCACATTAGGAACACTGAGGAACATTAGGCCTCCCTGTGTATGGAGCTGGAACAGGAGCAGCAGGTAAGGCAGAGCTGTTTGCCTGCCTGTGGATGAACCTGTGATGGGGCCAATGTCAGAGCTCACACAGAGCTGTCCAGCCCGCATCACCAATGGGGGAGGAGCCTGGAGCAGAGCTCCAAAAAGCCCCAATCAGCATCTCCGCTCCTTACGCTTATTTTTACCTCCTCGCTGCCTTTCCTTGTGTCCTTTCCTTGCTCCTTGCTCCATCCATCGGAAGCGAGGACAGAGGAATCAAGGAAACGTGTATTAGGCAAATGGAGCATCGTTCAGTCAAATTTCAGTTTGAAGCCACATCAATTACAAATGTGGCAGATGGGGAGATTGTAGATCCACAGATCGATCATGTATATGTCACGCTTTCCAGAAAAAATACCTCCGCAAAGGATGCATTCCTGTTTCCTTGTTCAAGCATCCTCTGGCACCCTCCTACCTCCTCGCTTCTAGCTCCTTCAAGGACCATTCAAGGTTGGGCTGTCCTTGAAGATGGCGGATCTCGATCGATTTCCAGGCCAGGCAAGAACCGAGGAGACAAGGATGGATAAAAGAAGCAACTGGAATGAGCCCTCTCTTTTAAACACCCCAACAAACTTCCCCTTTCCTCTCTCTTATCAGGCTCTTCTGCCCTGCAAAAGCCCCCTAATTCATCGCCCGTCTCAGGGAACATACCAGAAACTTTGCGCTTGCGGAGGATTAAGTGTCGGAGACTTGATTTTCGCGAGGCGTTTGCGTGCCTGTGCAGCGCCTGTGGATGTGAAAGTGCGTGGGACGGGCTGACAATCTGATCCCCGCCGCCTGATTTTTGGCACCGGATCGGTGCCAGGGAGAGGTTCCTCATTAACATCCCGCTCGGGGCGCAGAATCCGAACCCGCGACGCCGCCCGTAATGACAGGCACGCGTGAGAGCCCGCGGCGGCGGAAGCTCGATTACCGCCGATTATTGACAGAAAGCTCTGGGCCAGAAGTGCTTCAGTTATCTAATGCGTGGGTAGAGCAGCGTGAGTCACACGCAGAGAGCAAGGCCCAGGAGGAGGAGGAGGAGGAGGGTGTACCTTCCTGCGAGAGGGTGTGCTCTCATGTCAACTCCAGCTGACATTGCACCTGAGGGTCCAGCTCACCTATGCACATCATGTTCCCATAACATTATTTATAGCGTTACGCCCGTTCTGTCTCTCAAAGTGACTGATTCTGCTGCTGCCACCCTAGACTATTGTTCGTTCTGCCTCCAGAGTTCTTCACACAAGTAAATACAGACAAACACGCATACTCACATTCACACACACACGCCCAAAAGAATATCGAACAGCTCAAATATCAGCAATAACAAGAAGTGTATTGTTCTCTCCCAATTGGTAAGTTTGAGAGTTTTACTGACTAGGGCCACCCTTTTTTTTTCTTTTTGCATTGTACTTCAGCCTCTTTGCAAAGCCCCTTCACAATAATCCCTTTTGCACTACCTCAGCAATCTAAGTTGATAAAGTAATTGCCACACTAATTAAGCACAGATGATGATTGACAGCGATGCTTAGAAGTGACACCCATGTGTTAAATTCAGTTTGATTACTTACTATCGAGGACATACTACAGTATTTTTAAATGTTGTAGAGGGACATGATAGGTTTTGTTAGAAGCAGTGGAGAATGTGAATGTTAAAAATGAGAGTACTTATATAACATTTTTTAAAGTATTTTTTTTATTTTTTAAAAGTTCTTTTGCAAATATTTTGGTGCCAGAAATGGGCATATACAATAGTATGCTATAATTCCAGGGATCATATGCTTGCTTGCTTGCATATGCCAGCTTGATCGACTGCACTGGTAATCAGCATGCCAGTATGTGCCTCGTCATTGTTTGATTAGTGATAACAGGCGTAATCGTCATTCACAATGATGCTTCTGTTTCCTAGGAGATCTGCATCATGGGAAGACCATAAATGCCTCATTCTCAGCACAGCCAAAAACAAATGTCTTCTGATTGATCTTAATACCAGACTGAACCTGTTTTGTATTTAGAAGAAAAAAACATCTTTGATACTTTGTGACATCAAAGTTTTTTCTCCATTTCTGAAAAAAAATAAAAATTTGAACCTGCATGTTAGGGGCAGCAGTACAGTACAATGTTTAGAAAACTGGGCTTGTAACCTCAAGGTCACAGAGCCCCGATAGAACACTGCTGCTGTTCCCTCGAGAAAGCTGTTCAACTGGAATTACCTCAGCAAAAATCCAGCTGTATAAAACTTTTTTCTGCATAATCATGTCTGCTAAATGTAAAAAAAAGGATTTTTTTAAAAAGCATAATGTTTGGGTGCAGCACGTGTTATTTCATTTCCCCATCGGTCCACGCCTAAGTGACCGGCGCATAGTCATTCTCACGCCCGAGAATAGTCATTCTCACGCCTGAGAATAGTCATTCTCACGCCTGAGAATAGTCATTCTCATGCCTGAGTCCTGAGCCTCGCTATGTCCCTCAAAGAGGTTCCACCTCAGGGGACCTTAGACGCGGTGTGCCACGGCCTACAAGGCCACGGAGCGCCAGAAGTTTCCGTCGGCTGTTTTTTTTGTTTCCGCCCAGGCAGCACGGAGCCAGCACAGGAAGGCGTTTCCTGGGAGCGGACGGCAGCGGCCGATTTTCGTCAGGGGCCCGCGCGCCTGCTGCTCGGGCCGTTTGCACACATTCGGGGAAGCTTATCGCTGTCGGGGCTCATTAAGCAACCCCGAACCCTTGCCCCCCCCCCACCCGATGGGGGCCCCGGGCAAAGGAGGGAGGGTCCCAGCCGGCTCCTCAGAAACGCTCCGCTCGCTGAGCGAATGTTGGCGGGCCTTCTCGGCGGGATCCTTTATGACAGGTTTCCAAACAGTCGGCGGCGCTCATTAACGCTGCCCGGGGGCATTAGCGTCGCCCCTGAGCATTCCACGCCCAGTGCAGCTTGTTTGGAAAGTGCTGTCTGTTCTGCTAAAAGTCCTGATTCGGTAATCTCTCACACCCCCTCCCCCCCCCCCAGACCTCCTCTGTCACCCGATGCACTCTCCCCTCCAGCAGGAGAGGTCAGCGAACGCTTCCTACTGTAACCTTTGCACACAGGCCGAGGGAAACACTCTCACAATGCATCAAAGAGATGAAAATGGATGTTTGATGTGTATAGGGTTCATAAAGACTGGCGTGGGGGCTCTGTGTGACTAAGCTGCACAGGCTGGGGTCGGGACTCTGTGTGACTAAGCTGCACAGGCTGGGGTAGGGACTCTGTGTGACTAAGCTGCACAGGCTGGTGTAGGGACTCTGTGTGTTTGAGCTGCACAGGCTGGTAGGGACTTGTGTGATTAAGCTGCACAGGCTGGGGTAGGGACTGTGTGTTTAAGCTGCACAGGCTGGGGTAGGGACTGTGTGTAACTAAGCTGCACAGGCTGGGGTAGGGACTCTGTCTGTTTAAGCTGCACAGGCTGGGGTAGGGACTCTGTGTGATTAAGCTACACAGGCTGGAGTAGGGACTCTGTGTGATTGAGCTGCACAGGCTGGTATAGGGACCCTGTGTGATTAAGCTGCACAGGCTGGGGTAGGGACTGTGTGTTTAAGCTGCACAGGCTGGGGTAGGGACTGTGTGTAACTAAGCTGCACAGGCTGGGGTAGGGACTCTGTCTGTTTAAGCTGCACAGGCTGGGGTAGGGACTCTGTGTGATTAAGCTGCACAGGCTGGTGTAGGGACTCTGTGTGTTTAAGCTGCACAGGCTGGTATAGGGACTCTGTGTGATTGAGCTGCACAGACTGGTATAGGGACTCTGTGTGATTGAGCTGCACAGGCTGGTGTAGGGACTCTGTGTGATTAAACTGCACAGGCTGGGGTAGGGACTCTGTGTGTTTAAGCTGCACAGGCTGGGATAGGGACTGTGTGTTTAAGCTGCACAGGCTGGGGTAGGGACTCTGTGTGATTAAGCTGCACAGGCTGGGATACGGACTGTGTGATTAAGCTACACAGGCTGGAGTAGGGACTCTGTGTGATTGAGCTGCACAGGCTGGGGTAGGGACTGTGTGTTTAAGCTGCACAGGCTGGGGTAGGGACTGTGTGTAACTAAGCTGCACAGGCTGGGGTAGGGACTCTGTGTGTTTAAGCTGCACAGGCTGGTATAGGGACTCTGTGTGATTAAGCTGCACAGGCTGGGGTAGGGACTGTGTGTTTAAGCTGCACAGGCTGGGGTAGGGACTGTGTGTAACTAAGCTGCATAGGCTGGGATAGGGACTGTGTGATTAAGCTACACAGGCTGGAGTAGGGACTCTGTGTGATTGAGCTGCACAGGCTGGGGTAGGGACTCTGTTTGATTAAGCTGCACAGGCTGGGGTAGGGACTCTGTGTGATTGAGCTGCACAGGCTGGGGTAGGGGCTCTGTGTGATTGAGCTGCACAGGCTGGGGTAGGGACTCTGTTTGATTAAGCTGCACAGGCTGGGGTAGGGACTATGTGTGATTGAGCTGCACAGGCTGGAGTAGGGACTCTGTGTGATTAAGCTGCACAGGCTGGGGTAGGGACTCTGTGTGTTTAAGCTGCACAGGCTGGGGTAGGGACTCTGTGTGATTAAACTACACAGGCTGGAGTAGGGACTCTGTGTGATTGAGCTGCACAGGCTGGTGTAGGGACTCTGTGTGGTTAAGCTGAGCTGTAAGGCCACCCTCACACTGTCCCACACTCCCTGATCCCATTGTCCCCGTGGGCTTATCCAGGGATTTTCCAGCCAATAACCCTCAGCCCATGAGAGCCACACGCATGTGCACGCTGAGCCAGAAGGGCCGGATTAGCACAGATCTCTCTCTGAGGTGCCTTGGTCTCCCCAAAGTCCTCCATCCACCCCACCCCCCCACCCCCCCTCCAAAAAAAATCTGTCCGCATTGAACCCAGAGAGAGGCCTGCACTGTATGACAAAACACACTTTCAAAGGGAACAGATTTCTGGGGGGAGGAGGGGGGTCAACCGTGTGACAAAACATACTTTCAGAGCCCCTTCACGTTCTCCACAGATACACGTGACTCCTGGGCCCCTGGTTAATGGAAGGCAGAGTCGCTGAACGGCGGGTCCACCGTTAAACGGCAAGCGGCTAATTCGATCCTCGCTCCTCAGGCTGAGGCCGTTTGAGCATTAAATGACGTAATGAGGAACACCTGACACGACGTCTTTCCAGTCGGGGACCTGATCCAGTGGCCCTCGCATGTTATGTGAGAAAAGAGACCTAGAAAGACTTACGTTTGCTGCTGCATTCTTGCTTACATTTGCACTGAACACCCCTGTACCTCAGACCAAAACAAAAAAAAAACAAAAAGTACAGCCTATTGAGTTTCCGCTGCTCGCTGTGTCATGGGCCCGACAAGAGGCCGGTGCTGACGTTGAAGTTTGCGTCCGGAGGGAGGGGGGGGGTGCGGGGGGGGGATTGGGGTTGTTGGTGGGGGGGTGGGGGCCGGCTTACGCAGACAGGAAAAGCCGATGCTGATCAGCCAGCCGTGTGATCTCAGCATGCTGTCTGTCCTGCCGGCCTTGACCTCCACACTGAATCTGGCCTACATTACCCACGATGCCCCAGCCTACTGTGGAGAGCAGGGCAGGGAAAAGCCCTGTGAAAGCACATGGGGGAAAAAGACTCTGCTGCAGTATACTGGAATGCACTATTTTATGCTTAAGCATAATTCAAGTGTATATTATATTTCTGCTATGCTGAAGTGTGCTATTTTATACTTCAGAGTACCTGTAGTATAATTTACATAATTTTGCTTCAGCTGTGCTGAAGTGTACTGTTTTAAACTTTAGAATACCTGAAGTATAATAAATGTTTGTATGTAATTATACTTCTGCTATTCTGAAGTGTACTATTTCATACTTCATAAAAATCAACAGTGCTGAAGCATAATATTTTATATTATAGAATAGTGGTTTTCTGACTTTGGCCCTGGGGCCCCCCTGTGTGTGCTGGTTTTTGTTTCAACCACATTCACAATCCTGGAATTTTAACAAGCTTTTAATTTTTCTTAATTATATGCTTTTCATATTTAGAGGGATTATTTACCCTCTTAAACCAAATTATCTCAGAAATAACTATGCATGTCATGTAGCACTAACATCCCATGTTCACATTGTGCTTATGCTGCTATATTGCAAACAATTTCATAAAAAGAGGTGACAAACTTTTAAAATTGATCCAATTAAAGACTGAGATGAATCAACAGGCTCCTAATTAAGTTGTTGAACATTTATGTTCTTTCATAATTTTTTCCTTAAACTTACTAACACAATGCATGTTTGACTCATCATTTTCTTTGTCTTTGAATGGTTCATTATCTACTGACCATGTTTTACTGACAATGTGTCCACACTCTAATTAGGAGACTATTGATTCATATCAGTCTTCAATTTGATCAGTTTTATTAATTTTGTTGCCTCGATTAATGAAATAGTTTGCATAATAAGCACAATGTCAACACGGGACATCTATGCTACATGGCATGCATAGCTTTTTCTGACAAAATGTGGCTTAAGAGGGTAAATAATCCCTCTAAATGTGAAAACCATTTAATTGAAAAAAATTAACAGCTTGTTAACATTCTGGGATTGTGATTCAAGTTGAAATGAAAACCAGCATGCACAAGGGGGCCCCAAGACTGAGGTTTGGAACCACTGCTGTAGGGAATACCTTGATATGCAATGACAATATATATATTTGGGAAAACATTTCAAAATATAAAACCTTTATTAAAAACATGACCCTTTTAAACTTAAGATGGGGGTCCCCTGGAAGGCTTTGAGCTTGGGTGGGGTCCCTTGTTCTGATAAGGTTGAGAAACCCCACTGTAGGCCTAAACCCTGATATGAATATCTGTTTTTCACTGGAGAACTCCTCACCCCTCTTCCACACCCCACACAGATCCACCAGCTACATCTTTTTCCCCATTGTCCTGCTCCATTACTCTGTCACCATAGTGATGACAGTCCCAGATGTGGGTTAGTAAACACACTGCTGCCTGCCCATTTTGGATCCATTTTATTTAACACGGTTCACCTGCAGCGCAAGTCCCAGGTTTCAATGGACGCTCTTTTTTAAACAGAAGATGTTTTTATGTCTCAGCGCTCGAGCTGCAGCCTGTATGTTTCAGATTACACAGAAATCACATTTCATGTCTTTTATTGTGACTATGGCCAGGACCACTTTAGTCAACCGCAAGCAGTTTTCTAAAAATACACTGATGCACAGCAGACCAACAGACAGGGTGCTGCTAGGTGCCCATCGCATGAACTTCATTGAATTAGTATGGATCAAAACAGACTAAAAAACTAGTAAGGGTTCTCAGTTTCTTTGTGTACTCATAAATCACATATGGTTAAAAGTTACCATATTAGATTCAAAAGAATATCTGGTACATTAACTATTAAGTTATTAACCTCTTAGCGCAAAGCCCCTAATGGTCGGCACGCCGCCGTGCCGAGATTACTGAACTCAGACATTCAGTGCTACCACAACCAAAGTATGAGTTAAAAACAGAAATGCGTTGTTTTAGTTTCATTAGTAGACGATATGACAACTATGCCGAATACGGAGTTTCGCAGTGCCACCATTGTCGCTCTGGTCGTTCATTTAACAAGCACCCCCTCCCTGCAGTCTCATCTGCAACTACACCCCCCACCCATGACATAATGGACAATATTGTCTATCTGGGCATTCATAAAAATATTCTTTCACCACTCAAAAATCGTATTCCGTCATAGCAACAAGATAAACCCGACAATAGCCCTAAGATGTGCCTATACAGCAGTGAAAACGCTGCTCACTGAATAACAAAATAAACGAGAAAAAGTTTTTAAAAATGATACCATGTCATTCTACAGTCAATATCTAGGACTAAATATTGAATAAATACACAACCTTACCATTGGTTTTACGCTTAGAGGTGTCCCTTTTGAGACTGAGTGGTCATATATTGTCTTGGACAATCCATTTGTGAAATATACACGCATTTGTGATGCCTGGGTATCTTCAAAAATAGCTGTGCGTAATACCACACGTGTCGTTTACGGCGTTGTCGCCCTTTTTAGACAGTCTGGCTTGATTTACAATTCATTTATTCAGTAAGTGAGAGTATAAGCTTTCTAACGATGTATAACAGGTCAAATTTTGCTTTTGGAATAGCGTTTTATAGGTCAACGTACTCAAAAATTTTCTTACCATCGCATTCACTTACGTATTCACTCTGTGGTAGCAGTAAAAGATGCTGCACCTAACGAAACATTGGCAACGATTTTTCGTGATTTCTTGGAAAATACAATTATTATTATTGAGGACTTCTGGGCATAGCTAAGCCATATGTTTGCTGATAGACCTATCTGACATTGTTTTCTGAAGCAAAACAGAAGCGGATTGAACTGTATCGTTGATTTACTGTCTCTGTCTCCATCTACTGAACACAGATAAAATTTCATCATTGCTATGTAAGTATTACTGCTCAAAATATTTTGGTTATACACGTTATTTTTGAAATTGAGTGTCTTTAAATAGGTTAGTGGTATTATGTAAGGTGGATAGTTCACACTGCAATGTAAACGTTAGTTAGTAGTGTGATAGTTTTTGTGATGCATGCAACAGTGATGACGAGTGTTGGAACATTGCCAAAATGTGGTGGAAGGTTGAAAATTGTTTTCATATCGTCCCATCCCCATACAAGAAAACATAGGACAGTACAGAGTATAGAAATACATTCTAATTATTGCACATTTAGGTACTGTACAGCATTGTGTGACAATATTGTTGCATTGTTTTTAAAATCTGATATCAATGTTTCATCTCAAACCTTCATAAGGGGCTCATTTATATGCTTTACAATGGACAAAAAGCATTATATTCCTTTTTGGAGAGATTTTGGATATGTTTCTGGACCCCTAGCTATTTTAGACCACTGTACTGACAGAAGGCTTGTAATTACCACTTGAAAATGATGCAGCAGTGAGTTTCTTGAGTAAAAACAGTTGATTTGTAGTGAAATGCGTGAATTTGTTGTGTTTACAGCAATGCATAATTTAGACATTTTGGGTAGATTTGGAGACGCTGGGTACACTGCTTAGTTTTTGCTTCATAGATCTTTAGTAGTTCTACATATCCACTCTTAGATTTTATGAACTTGTGGTCAAGAGGTGTTTGATTCAGGACATGTATACTTTGACCTGCTGTATATATGTAATCTCAGTATTTCATTACAAACTAAAAAAGAGCAAATTAATTTTAGATTTTTTGCCTAAACAATTGCATTTGTGGCACTTTATTTCTTCAAAAATTATTAATATAAAGTAATCTAAGCTAGTATTGTAAATGGTACAAATGTCTTGCTTCATTTAAGCCATTTTTCAAGTCTCTGTGGCGTTCGCATCTTGAGTTATAAAGCTTTAAATAGAGTATCTCCTAATTGGGCAAGGATTGGCCAGATTTTGGCATGTGCGCTAAGGGGTTAATACTATTAAGCTATTTCTCAAATCAGGACTGTAACGGTCTCAGATGAATGTTTTTCACAGAAGAATTTTCACAAAAACAAGTTAAAGAGGTATAACACAAGTAATTTTGCGGAGCTTACCTGATTGTATTTGCATAGCGTGAATACTAGCACTAACATAAGAATACTAATGCTACATCAGCTGTCCCTGCTGACCATAACAGCATTGCCGTTCCTCTCAATCGTTCGGCTCCCAGTTCACTCCCATTCATTTTCAGGACCTCGCCAAAATGAATAGTATTAAAGCATAGAGTAACTATGGGGGATAATAGATTGATAAAAAAAAGAGTTATGATGTCAGAAGGTCTCTGTTTTTTTTTTTTTGTTTGTTTTTTTGGAACTGATAAGCTGTTTTAAGGTTTAGGTTTACTATAAATAGAGGAACTATTTTCACATTGGCTACTGTATAGAAATACTGCAAGCCGTAGTTGTATCATTATCGATTGATTATCCTCGTTAGCCTGTGCTTTAAAAATCGGGAGGAACGCAATGCCGTTAATGGCCAGCAGGGACAGCTAGTATTCACGCTATGCAAATACAATGGGGTAAGCTCCACAAAATTTCTTGTGTTATACCAAAGTGAATATTAATACATATGTACATATGGTCCCAATTGGAGCTGAATTAACACTAGACATTTTACTGTGTACAAACAGTACATACAGTCAATATGGAATTTATTGAAAATAACAGCATTTACAGCTGCACAGATCTTCATCACATTTTAAACCCCTGTGGTTGGAAATGTCCCTTTGTAAATAAATCGCCATTGAAACACTGTCTAGGTCCTTCGATTTTGCCCCAATATTGGAAGGTTTTCAGTGATATTGTACAAGTCCCACAGTCCAGCCCTTTTACTATGTGCGCACATTGCAGACAGCCTCTATCTGCAGTGAGGGGAGATTTAGACTGAGCTCCCGCTATTCCAGCCATTTCCACTAGCCCCCCAGCGACCATATGTACTGTACTGTATGCCATACGAGCCTTCATTTTCCCTCCAGAGCCTCTCTCACACACTTCCACCTTATCACCCCAGCCAAACATGACAATCTACACCTCCTCCCTCTCTCTTCCTCCCACCCTCTCTTCCTTCTGTCCTCCCTCTCTCTCCCTCTCTCCCTCCCACCCTCTCTTCCTTCTGTCCTCCCTCGCTCTTTCCCTCTCTCCCTCCCAGCCGCCCTTCTTCCTGTCTTCTCTCTCTCCTTCTCTCCCTCCCAGCTTCCTTCCTTCTGTCCTCCCTCTCTCTCTACCTCCCACCCTCCCTTCCTCCTGTCCTCTCTCTCTCCTTCTCTCCCTCCCTTCATTCCTCTCTCTCTCTCTCTCTTTCCCTCCCTTCCTCCTGTCTTCTCTTCCTCCTCCCTTTCTCCCTCTGTCCAGAGGCATCTGTGCTGCTCGCGTCTCCTGTCCTCCTCTGGGATTTGGAGTATTTAGCAGCTCTTAAACACTGGAACAGCTCGGCCTGATTGTTGTGAGGAGGTCAGCACTGGAGAGGCAGGCCCCAGTCCTGACACACTCAAGGGTGCAGAACTTTCCAGCAGAACCCGCCATGATGACATCTTCTCCCTTACTGGGATGGCAGGTATGCCAAGGCATGCCCCATACCTATAGAACACCTATATAACCACAGACTCTCAGCCCTTAAGAACATTGACTTCTGTACCTTCTAACCTCGTGTAAACAGACAGAATTCAGATAGAAAATTCTCGCATCCACACAATAATGCCCCAAACTTGAGTTTCTTTGAGTTTCTTTCCTTCTTTTTCCTGCTGATTTCGTCGTCACAAATACTTCAGTCCCACTATCAATATTTTCCCCCATTGAACTGCCAATAACACAATAACAACAACTGATCAAGGTCGTCTGTTGAACGTAGCCAATCAACCGTGATTGACACCGCAGTCCACCAATCCCTGCTTACAAGCAGTTGCTGTATGACTTCCTCTGACATCTAGTGCCTTTCACACTGTCTGCAGCATCATTGTATCTGATAGTGGAAAAAAAAATTTGGCTACATATTACAAAGCTTCTTCAGGAGGTGTTTTCTTGGGGAATGTGCAAAACACTGTGAATCTCGGGGGAGTTGTGTTATTTTTATTCCATTCCCAAGCCGAACACAAACTTGGGAAAGTGTCTCCTGTGGATAAATCTTTATGGACAATCACACGCAGTTTAATGCCAATACCGTAATCGAAACAGACACATGTGCATTTGCTCGAAGGTAAGCTATAATTCTGCTGATACCATCAGATAACATAACTAGTCTATTACCTATTTAGCAGAGTGATTTAATCAAAGTTATTTTGTCAAATGCACAGTTAACGATAGCAAATAGGCTCATATTAAAATATAAGAAATAATAAACTAAAAAATAAAAGACAAGGTAGATAAGAAAGTAAATAAAAACAGCTGCCAGAATAGATAGATATTGCACGGCTGTGCAGGTTCAACCTCCTACAACAGTGTAGCATGAATGAGATACAGCCCCATAGGCAGTGAAGGTTACACCATTACGGTCAAACTAGCTCTAGAAGCATAGCTAACATTAGTGAGTGCTGCTTGGACCATTTTTTTTTTTTTTAAACATTGCTGTAGTATTGTCATTTCGGCCACTAGTCAGTAGCTAATAGCAGTTCATTGTTTTCGGCACTTTATCAATGGAAGACCAAACAATACCTTCCCCAACTCTGTGGATGTAAGATTGACACACCATAAAGCTAACTTAACATACATAATGTTTGAATGAACACATTTGGTAAGATGAAAGAACAAAGGGCTAAGTTACATGAAATAATTTAGAAGACATTGGATTACATTGCTTTGGAATAGAGCTTGTTTAATTTGATATCAACACTTTCCTGACAGGCCTAGATTTGGCAAGTTTTTATTAAGGACCTATAAACAGTGCTTTGAATGTGTCAGTAAGATGGTATTTTAATTAAGGACCTATAGACAGTGCTTTGAAAGCGTGAGTAACCTGCCATTTTAATTAAAGACCTATAGACAGTGCTTTGAATGCATGAGTTACTTGCCATTTTAATTAAGGATAAAGGACCTATAGACAGTGCTTTGAATGCATGAGTTACTTGCCATTTTAATTAAGGATTAAGGACCTATAGACAGAGCTTTGAATGCATGAGTTACTTGCCATTTTAATTAAGGATTAAGGACCTATATACAGTGCTTTGAATGCGTGAGCAACCTGGTATTTTAATTAAGGACCTATAGACAGTGCTTTTAATGCGTGAGTAAGCTGCCATTTTAATTAAGGACCTATAGACAGTGCTTTGAATGCTTAAGTAATCTGCCATTTTAATTCAGGATTAAGGACCTATAGACAGTGCTTTGAATGTGTGAGTAACTTGGCATTTTGAAAACATGTTTTTTGTTGAGGTTCCTGCGCTCTCTGCAGAATCTGTGAGGGAAGAGGGGTGTGTCCTGTCAGGAGATGGGACGGCCCATCGAGCTCCGCGTTTGGCACTGTTCTCTCCGTCCCAGTTTGGGTATCTTTGTGAAACTGTACATTTCTCAGTGTTCTGAGGCGGAGTACGGCTGCAGAATGTCCTGCAGGAGCCAGAAGGATTCCTGAGGAGGAAGCTAGTCTGGGGATCGTGTTCTTGCTTTGAAGAGCCTGCTACCGCATGCTAGCGTGATTGACTGCACGCAGCGCGCCTGTGTGCGCCACATCACTGTTTTATTAGCGATAGCGGGCGATAATCGCCATTCGCGATGATGCTTCTGTTTCCTAGGAGACCAGCTTCACGAGGAAAACACAAACGCCTTTTTCTCAGCGCAACTGAAAACACGTCAGGCTGGAATTTATTCTGCCATCCAACGGCCCCTTTAAGAAAGAGAGTTTCTCCTGAAGAGACCACAAAGCAGAGATCCTCTAATTACTGTAAAATACTTCTCATAATCTTTCATATGAAATCACCTGATTTTTCAGCCATGCATGTGTCTTTGAAAGTCCAAAGACGGCTAGTCTAGGCAGCTGGGTGGGGTCCAACTCGAGCTGCATAACCGTATGAAATACGTTAACGCACAGAAAGCGTGAAGCTCAAAACTAACATGATGTCACCTCCGGTGTTATGGCCTGTCAGTCCGGTAAATTGAGACGGGCCGGCTGAGAGCGGTGGCCATTTCTTTTTCCTTTGGTTACATTCAGAAAGGAAGATACGCAGCCTTTGTTGGGGTAGGTCCTGTCAAACTAACAAAGTGAGCGAGGGAATAGGGTTTTTTTTTTTCTTCCTTTTTTTTGAGGTCAGCCAAAATCCAACTCTGTTACAAAACGGTGCTGCTGGCTGTCCCAGATGGACAGGCCCAGAATGGCAGCCTGGAGCCAGAGAGAGAAGCTGCCCACCCTCCCCTCGGACAAACAAACACAGAAGCACATACATACTATACACACTCACACACACACACACACGCACGCACGCACAGACGCACACATGCACACACGCACGCACACTTGCGTACGCACACGCGTACAGATGCACGCATGCACACACACACATATGCACAAACAAACACACACATGCACATGCACACACACACGTACGCACTCATACACTTGCACGCACACACATGCGCATGTGCACACACACACATGCACACACACACATGCACACAAACACTTGCACGCACAAACATGTGCATACTCACACACGCATGCATGCATGTAGAAATGCACATGCACAAGCAGACGTACACAGTCACACTTAAACAGACATGCACATGTGCGCAAGTGAACACACACACTTGCACATGCATAGGCACATGCACACACACACACACACGCACCCTCCCACACACACACACACACGCACGTGCGCACACACACACGCACGCACACACACACACACGCACCCTCCCACACACACACACACACACACTGTGTCCTCCAGGAAGCCTGTACCCACTTAGCAGTGAGCTAAGTGCTGAGCCAGGGACGGGCCTGAGTGACTGCTCCAGCGCCTGCAGTGATTGTGTCAATTTCACACGGCTCTCTCTCTCTCTCTCTCTCTTTCCTGGAGCCAGTTCCAGGTATTGCATCATTCGCACTGCACCAGGGATAAATCTGTTCACAATTTCAATTCCACAGAAAACGATTCTATCCTTTATTTCTTTATTTCATCTGAGTACTTATTTATTTCACTTCGCGACACAATTAAACGTAAATGGCGCAGCAGTGTTAAACAAATAGCACCACCCCGAGGTTCCAGCTGCGTGTATGTGTCTCATGCCAGCGCTTAAAGTGCAGTGTGACTGCAGCGTCATTTAGACATGCTTAACTGCACATTTCCATCACGCCCTGTTAGCGTGGGCCTCTGCAGGGCTGGGATCACCTGAGAAGGGTTCGGATTGAGCCAACTCTCGGGAACCCCCCCTCCCCCCTCTCTTCCGGTCTCCAGGAACGTCGTCGTGGACACGCCTCTTCCGAAAAGCGAGCCGGGGCCCACCTGCCGGGGCCAGCTGGGCGTACGCGGCCCGGACGACGGGAAAGGGAAGGTCGGCGGGGTCACCCGCCATCTCCTGAGGCCCGGGGGCAGGCGGAAGCGAGGCGCAGGGGTCACCTGCCCCCCCCCCCCCTCCCCCCCCACCCGCACCCCCCCGGCCAGCTGGGATCCAGACCCAGGAGGTCACGGTTAGGGAGCAGGAGGGCCACTTTGCCCCAAAATGCTGTTGGCCTCCTCTGAAGCTCTGGCCAATCAACTGCTATTCCTCTGCGGCCCCGGCCAATCAGCTTCTCCTCTGCGGCCCTGGCCAATCAGCTCGTCCTCCTCCGCAGCCCTGGCCAATCCGATCAGCAGATCCTGCTGAGTGGAGTACCAGACACGGGGATAAAGAGGCTGTATTGACATCCTGTGTTTAGACTGTCTGTTTCTCTACCAGTTCCCATAAATTATATGTAATAATGGCTACTATGGCACGTGTTACACACGCACTCACCACTACTACATTCTGCATGATCTGCCAAATGCCTGGATGCAAATATAATAATAGATTGTTCTGAACATTAACAGAATATCTGAATTGATACTGATCTGCATAAATGTCTGGGAAATCATAATAGTTGCATATTACTAGACAAGTGACATGGTCACTCTATTAATAATGACTTAGATACATATGTATATATGTCTTGTCATGTTGAAACTCCCATTGACAGGCACCATTTTTGGTCTTTGTGGGAAGGAGCTTTCTGACAGGTAGTGGATGTGGTAGCCAGTTAACGTTTGAACACTTGGAAGCTGTGAGCCGAATGGAGGGTAGGCCGTAGTCACCTTCCGTAAGCCTCCTTTCAGAAAGGCCCCCAATGATTGGTTAAAAATATGTTTTTTTTTTCCCCTCTCCATGTTGACAGATGGTTCCAGCCAACCGGTAACAGACATCAGGTGATGCTGCTGAGTTTGAGCCCTGAAACCCTGCCCCCCCCCAAGTCCCCAGTTCCTATTTCACGACCGCCGGCTCCGCCGCCCATTTACCCGCCCCGCGGCTCTTTTCGTTGGAAAACCAAGGGAATTCAAAACCCGCGACAGTTAATTAGCTTCAAATTAGGTAGGAGCGGCCCCAAATTCGACGCGGTGGTGCTGTTTGAATGGAACTATGAGAACAGGAGCCTGTATGCCAGGGCCTGTATGACTCCTGCTCTGGATCTCCTGTGGCTCCATCGTGGCCTTGTGGGGGGGGGGCAGACCCTTAGGCCCCCCCCGTATCACCGGTGTCAGGTTGTTGCCGTTGGTTCCAGCGTCGGGACGAGAACGGGACGCCGCGTTCCCCGCGGAAGGAGGGGACGGAGTGCGCTGGGCTCCTTAATTATGCGGGGCATTCAGCGGATTAGTGGGGGGTGTGGCGTGTGGGGTGTATGGGGGTGTAGGGGGGTGGGGGGGGGTCCCTGAGCCCAGCCACCTGGCTCTGCCCGTCAGGACCGGCGGCCCCCTGCGCGTGTGCATACCGCGCGTTCTCGCGCAGTCACTCTAGCCGCCACTTCCTCTCCCTGCTATGGCAAACACGAAAAGGCAGCTTCCTGTTTAGAAAGACGATCCCACCCCGCACCCCCAACCCCCCCGCCCCCCTCTGTTTAGTGCTTTCTGGACCTTCCTTTAAAAAAAAAAAAAAAAAAAAAAACCTCACTCTCCAAATCTCGGCGGGGTTTGGGAAGCTGCTGCACCTGAACCCGTCCTGGATGGATCCGAAAAGGCGCGCCCCGCCCTCCCGAGCCTTGGGAAGGTGATCCCTGAGAGCCTGGCCTGGGAGGATTCGGCCTGCCCCAGATATGACGGCGCGGTGTTCCACCTCGCCCCCCCGCCCCCCGGGGGAGCGAAGGTCCTGGAAGCCAGATAAAGGCTGAGCGTTAGCAGTTAGGGCCTAGAACCGGAACCTGGAGCCGGCCTGCGGCCACTACCGCCCGCACCTGGCCTCGCGTTGCCTAGCAGCGCCGGGGTGACAGCAGAGGGGTGTAACCCTTCCCCCCGGGCACTCATAATATCCACAGTTAAAAAAGTGGGAGTTGATCACCACGTTTCTTGCATGGGCTGTGTGGACGGGGGGCGGGACTATGGGGGCAGGGGTGGGACTATGTGGGGGGGGGTGGGTGGACTGTGGGAGATATGGGGGGTGTGACTGTGGGGTGAGGGGCTGTGGGGGGAGGGACTATGGGAGATGGGTGGTGCTGTGTGTGTGTGTGGGGGGGGGCTAGGAATGGCTGGGACTGTGGGGGGTGTGGCTGTGGGGCATAGGGCTGTGGGGGGGGCAGGACAGGGAGCAGCAGGGCTGCATTTGCTGCATTTGGCAGTTTTAGATTTAGATGATCACATGGCAGTGGCCTGACAGTCCGGCCTCTTCCTGTGTGCTCGATGCTGGAGCTGAAATACTTACATGCGCTGATGAAATGATTTGCGCTGGGAACACATTACAGTGTTTGCATTTCATTGAAGTCTTTTACCGAAAGGCTACTTTTACCCATGCACAGATCGCCTGATTGGGCGCAGTACACTGTTAGTCATTGTGGTTTCAGAGGTAATAAACATACACATCTGCACACAAACACACGAAGAAGACAGCCCACACGCCTCCCTCTGGGCACTACTGAGGTAAATTGCATTATAGCTGATATTCTGAGGATTGCACTGGTTTCTGTCCCGCCGTATGGATCCTAATTGCCTGGGGCTTATGGGTTTCCAGAGCTCAGACACGGTAGCTGCACAGCACATGCTCCGCATCTGAGGCACATGAAGAACAGAGCAGCAGGGTAAACGGATGCTTCTAATGGCTGGAGCACTGGGATGGGCAAAGCACCGGGAAGGGCAGAGCACTGGGAAGGGCAGAGGATGGGAAGGGGAGAAGGGTGGGAAGGGACATATTAGTGATTTCCCACATCCACATGTTCCACACACACACACGTACGCACACACACTCCCTCACAAACACACACGTACGCGCACACACTCTCTTACAAACACACACACACACGTATGCACACACACTCTCTCACAAACACACACACACGTACGCACACACACTCTCTCACACACACACACGTATGCACACACACTCTCACACACACACATGTACGCACACACACACTCTCACACACACACACGTACGCACACACATGCACACACTCTCACTCTTACACACACACACACACGTATGCACACACACTCTCTCACAAACACACATGTACGCACACACACTCTCTCTCACACACACACGTACGCACGCACTCTCACACACACACACGTACACACACACTCTCACACACACACACATACGTACGCACACACACTCTCTCTCTCAACACACACACATACTATCACCCTCTCACATGTACACACACACACGTACACACACTCTCTCTCGCACACACACACACACACACACACATACGCACACACACACACACATACACGCACACACACACGCACACACACTCCCTCACAAACACACACGTACGCGCACACACTCTCTTACAAACACACACACACACGTATGCACACACACTCTCTCACAAACACACACACACGTACGCACACATACTCTCTCACACACACACACGTATGCACACACACTCTCACACACACACATGTACGCACACACACACTCTCACACACACACACGTACGCACACACATGCACACACTCTCACTCTTACACACACACACACGTATGCACGAACTCGTCAAAACACATGTACGCACACACCTCTCTCTCACACACCACTCGCACGCACGCTCCACACACACGTACACACACACTCTCACACACACACACATACGTACGCACACACACTCTCTCTCTCACACACACACACATACGTATGCACACACACTCTCACATGTACACACACACACGTACACACACTCTCTCTCGCACACACACACACACACACACACACATACGCACACACACACACACATACACGCACACACACACGCACACACACTCTCTGTCTCACACACACACACTCTCTCTCACACACACATGTACACACACACTCTCACACACACATACGCGCACACACTCTCTCACACACACACGTACACACACACTCTCTCACACACACACGTACACACACTCTCACACACACACATGTATGCAGGGGCTGGGTGGGCGGGGCTCCTTCCTCAGGGCCCCCCTCCCCCGAGCTCCCGGCCCCTCCCCGAGCTCCCCCCCCTCCCCCGAGCTCCCGGCCCCTCCCCCGAGCTCCCGCCCCCTCCCCCGAGCTCCCGGCCCCTCCCCCGAACTCCCGCCCCCTCCCCCAAGCTCCCGGCCCCTCGGCGAGACGCTGGCGGAGGCGAAAGGGGATCTGGACTCCGCCCACTCCACCCATGGCAGACGCTGGGAGAATGCGGTGCTGAAAGGTAGAGGTGGGACGAATGGCCTTCCTCGGGACCAGGGCGTGCAGCGCACCCCTCTCTACGGACCGGGGTAAGCAGCGCACCCCTCTCTACGGACCGGGGTGAGCAGCGCACCCCTCTCTACGGCCCGGGAGGCCTCGGCCTGCCTTCCCCACCATCCGGAGGTGCCCTGAGTCTCATTCTGCCCAGAAATCTGCTTTAAACACACCCAGTAAAATGTTAGTGTTAACTTCATGACAAGCTTATACGAGTCGATAATGTACTCTAACAGAGTAAAATCTACTCTTTCTGGGTTAATTTAAAAATGGACATTTTACTGTGGATAGACACAGTCACAGGGCTCCACACACACACAGCACTGTGCATTACACAGGGGCCTGACAGCACTGTGCATTACACAGGGGCCTGACAGCACTGTGCATTACACAGGGCCTGCACTCACACAGCACTGTGCATTACACAGGGGCCTGTACTCACAAAGCACTGTGCATTACACAGGGGCCTGACAGCACTGTGCATTACACAGGGGTCAGACAGCACTGTGCATTACACAGGGGTCAGACAGCACTGTGCATTACACAGGGGCCTGACAGCACTGTGCATTACACAGGGGTCAGACAGCACTGTGCATTACACAGGGGCCTGACGGCACTGTGCATTACACAGGGGTCAGACAGCACTGTGCATTACACAGGGGCCAGACAGCACTGTGCATTACACAGGGGCCAGACAGCACTGTGCATTACACAGGGGCCTGCACTCACACAGCACTGTGCATTACACAGGGGCCTGTACTCACACAGCACTGTGCATTACTCAGGGGCCAGACAGCACTGTGCATTACACAGGGGCCTGCACTCACACAGCACTGTGCATTACACAGAGCCTGTACTCACACAGCACTGTGCATTACACAGGGCCTGTACTCACACAGCACTGTTCATTACACAGGGCCTGTACTCACACAGCACTGTGCATTACACAGGGGCCAGACAGCACTGTGCATTACACAGGGGCCTGACAGCACTGTGCATTACACAGGGGCCTGCACTCACACAGCACTGTGCATTACACAGGGGCCAGACAGCACTGTGCATTACACAGGGGCCTGTACTCACACAGCACTGTGCATTACACAGGGGCTGTACTCACACAGCACTGTGCATTACACAGGGGCCTGACAGCATGGACTGCATTTAGTGCAGCACTGTGCATTACACAGGGGCCTGCACTCACACAGCACTGTGCATTACACAGGGGCTGTACTCACACAGCACTGTGCATTACACAGGGGCCTGTACTCACACAGCACTGTGCATTACACAGGGGCTGTACTCACAAAGCACTGTGCATTACACAGGGGCCTGACAGCACTGTGCATTACACAGGGGCCTGTACTCACACAGCACTGTGCATTACACAGGGGCCTGTACTCACACAGCACTCTGCATTACACAGGGCCTGTACTCACACAGCACTGTGCATTACACAGGGACCTGTACTCACACAGCACTGTGCATTACACAGGGGCCTGACAGCACTGTGCATTACACAGGGGCCTGACAGCACTGTGCATTACACAGGGGCCTGTACTCACACAGCACTGTGCATTACACAGGGGCCTGACAGCACTGTGCATTACACAGGGGCCAGACAGCACTGTGTATTACATAGGGGCCTGTACTCACACAGCACTGTGCATTACACAGGGGCCTGACAGCACTGTGCATTACACAGGGGCCTGACAGCACTGTTCATTACACAGGGGCCAGACAGCACTGTGTATTACACAGGGGCCTGACAGCACTGTGTATTACACAGGGGCCTGTACTCACACATCACTGTGCATTACACAGGGGCCTGTACTCACACAGCACTGTGCATTACACAGGGGCCTGACAGCACTGTGCATTACACAGGGGCCTGCACTCACACAGCACTGTGCATTACACAGGGGCCTGACAGCACTGTGCATTACACAGGGGCCTGTATGAACTCCCCTGGCTGTGCACACACTTTTTTATCTGGCAGTTAGCCTGCGAAGTTCTCCCATTGTCTCAGGACGCAGCTGGTTTGTGAGGTTGAATTACGAGGGGGGGCCCGGGGGCCAAAGGAGCACTTAACGCCTGTGGGTTTGAGCGTGATTGATGCACACCTGTGGCTCTGTGTGTGATTGATGGGCAACTGTGGGTTTGATTGATGGGCGGTCCTGTGGGCGGAGCACAGGAACCTGGTCACTGTACCCCCCCCTCTGCATGGCTCTACGGTCTGCGGCAAAAGCTGAACCCCCAGAGGGTGAGGGGAGTGGGGGGGGGGGGTCAGGAACTCCATAACCTTTGACCTCTTTTTGGCCAACATACCGTTCAGCAGATGGTAATGATGGATGGAAACTGGCGGGTGCTGCTCTGCCCGCTCACAATCAGGACAACCCCCCCACCCACCCCCCATACCGTGGCCACAGGCGTCTGAGTATGTGAGTATGGGCCAGCCAATCACAAAATGGCAGAGCTAACACATTTAATAAGGAACTGTGGAACTGCAGTGCAGAAGCCCAAGTAGTGTGCTGTAAACTGTGTTACACTGCTCACTGCCATCAGTGTAAAAAAGTTCAGGTTTCTGGGTCAGATCCAAACCAGGCCCCACCCACACCTGGCCCCGCCCCTCACCTGCAGAACTGGAGGAGTCTGAAAGCTGGACCCACCAAATGGAGACCAGTGGTTGCCCCTGGGAGCCGTAGGCTCCACCTGCACAGCCCCACTCAGGTGCTTTCTCCACCTGCACAGCCCCACTCAGGTGCTTACTCCACCTGTACAGCCCCACTCAGGTGCTTTCTCCACCTGTACAGCCCCACTCAGGTGCTCTCTCCACCTGCACAGCCCCACTCAGGTGCTTTCTCCACCTGTACAGCCCCACTCAGGTGCTCTCTCCACCTGCACAGCCCCACTCAGGTGCTTTCTCCACCTGTACAGCCTCACTCAGGTGCTTTCTCCACCTGTACAGACCCACTCAGGTGCTTACTCCACCTGTACAGACCCACTCAGGTGCTTACTCCACCTGCACAGCCCCACTCAGGTGCTTTCTCCACCTGTACAGCCCCACTCAGGTGCTTTCTCCACCTGTACAGCCCCACTCAGGTGCTTACTCCACCTGTACAGCCCACTCAGGTGCTTTCTCCACCTGTACAGCCCCACTCAGGTGCTTTCTCCACCTGCACAGCCCCACTCAGGTGCTTTC
Source organism: Anguilla rostrata (assembly GCF_018555375.3). Lineage (NCBI taxonomy): Eukaryota > Metazoa > Chordata > Actinopteri > Anguilliformes > Anguillidae > Anguilla > Anguilla rostrata. Next base: position 3,375,429 of record NC_057947.1, read on the forward strand.
TCCACCTGTACAGCCCCACTCAGGTGCTTTCTCCACCTGTACAGCCCCACTCAGGTGCTTTCTCCACCTGTACAGCCCCACTCAGGTGCTTTCTCCACCTGTACAGACCCACTCAGGTGCTTTCTCCACCTGTACAGACCCACTCAGGTGCTTTCTCCATCTTTACTCTGGTGATTTCTCCATCTTGGATCCAAAGGCATTCGGAGGGGGTGTAGGGAAAGGGGGGGAGGAGGGCATGCTGTTGCTTTTTTAAATGTCATCAGTTGTGCTGACCAATAACAAACTGGAGAGGACACCTGATCCCACCCGCATCCCGGCAACGCAGAGCGGGCTCCGACCTTTGACCCCCCATGCCTGGATATTTATACAGACATGTACTTAACTCCACCGGCGGGGGAAGACTGTGGCCCATACTGCCGGAGGCGGGGGGGGGAGGGGGGCTGTTAATGAAACCGCTGAGGGGGTGGGGGGGGGACTGGGCACCGCACTGTGAGAGCAGCTGAGAGGTCCGGAGAGAGGCCCAGCTCGTATATCTGCAGTAATAACCGTGTCATGTGACACGTGCAGGAGGCGCACCAGGAGGACGGTGGAGCCGCGGGCCTCCCCGCTGGGACAGATTGATGCGCTCGGGCATAAAGAGCTCCTTCTAATGGCCCGCGTGCCGCCAGCGCCAAACTTCAGAAATTCGCTCAAATATTTGAGTAAAGGATTTGAGAGGGCCAGACTCAAGCACACATCCCTCCAGTCTGCACTGAGCTAGCAGCATGTGTAACACACACACACACAGTACACACACACACACGTGTAAACACACACACATGCACAGACACGAAGACACACACACATACACATGCAAACACGCACACACACCCAGTACACACACGCATGAACACGTGCTCACCACACACACAATACACACACATGCAAACACGCACACACACCCAGTACACATACACACGCACACACACCCAGTACACACACGCATGAACACGTGCTCACCACACACACACACACAATACACACACATGCAAACACGCACACACACCCAGTGCACATACACACGCACAGACACGAACAGACACACACACACACACATGCAAACACGCACACACACCCAGTACACACACACATGAACACATGTGCACACACACACACACACACAATACACACACATGGGCACACATACACAGTACACACACGCACACGCACACGCACACACACACAGATTGCCCATCCTCTCCAATACCAGGAATTCACATCAAGCGCAACAGCCACCCTAATAGCCATTCCATATCATTACAGTGTTTTACAGATTTTTTTTTTATTTTTTAACATCCCTTATTTATAGACGGGAGAGAAATAAAAACATCCCAGTGGGAGAGAAATGCAAAGCAGGCACGCGTGTGAACCTTTGCAATAACATCCTGCGGCGCGAGTTCCTGTATTTTTAGTCTGGAATCGGAGTGGGGCCCAGCGCTGTTTCACAGGCCCCGTCCGAGCTCTGGAGTTTGGGGGGGGGGGGGGGCGTCCCACGGGCAGTCTGAACGGAGGCGTGAGTCAGGACGGACACACACACACACACACACACGCCCGCACGGACACACACACACATACGCGCACAAGCGTCCTCCTCCCCCTCAAATCTCTGACCGCAACGAGCCTTCCCGTAAGGGCAGGTGATTTATGCGCAGCGGGAGCGAGATTAAAGAAATTCATCAGGGCCGCCGAGGACCTTCCCAAGGCCGAAGCGCGGCGATTCGCCATTCGTATTGTACTCACAACATCCTGTTTGCCGTTCCCCCGATTAATCTCCCCGAGCCGTGCAGCGTTCGGGTTCGCTTTAAAGGCGCGCTATGCAGGATTTCTGGCCTTGCCGAGGTCCTGCGTTTACAATCGAAAGAAGCGTTCTCCCCTGTCCTCGACCCCACCCACTGACCTCTGTATTTACACGGTATTTTATATCCGCTTTTATACCCTTTTTATTTTTTCCACCTCTGTCAAAAGACAGAGATTGCCAGTGCATTGTGGATATGACTGAGCCTGGTTATTTTATATTTCCAAGGTAAAAAATCCTGCATGGTGTGTTTTTATCGTTCAGGCCTTCGCCGGGGGCACCGCCCCCTGACTGACAGGGCCGTCGGTGACTTCATGTGTGATGGGAGCGCGGGGTTTTCCAGGAAATGGGACACCTGCTCCCCAGCAAAGATTACTCCGCTACCAGACAAAATATTGATTTTGAGATTTTCCTCCCTGGTGAACAAAGCTCTTTATGATTTGGATTCCACTTAGATTTGAGTGCTCTTACCCCCTCCACTCCCTCCCACCAAACCCCTCCTACCGCACCCCCCCCCCCCATCTTGTAATCGGAACCCCACTGGGTGCAAATTGGCAATTTCATGAGTAAGGACAATATTTGAGGAAGCAATGTTAATCTTATGGAAGGGAAGCCATGGCGCACGTGTAGGAACAAAGATCTGGTTGTGCTTCCTTATTGCCCGTAACGTCCGATGGAGAGATAGATCCCCGTTAAACTGCGACGTGTCCGAGGCTGCTGGAACAGACCGGCCCCATTGTCTCACTCTCGTGAAACCTTTCGCCCGTGACTACTCTTACGCGGGGGACAGGCGATCTCAGCGGCCCTATCTGCCCCATTATCTACACCAGCACCAGCATCAACAGAGCAGAGGTTCTGTGTAAACGAGAGAGAGTCAGGTGACCAGCTCCTGTCCACGTGCCGGGCCATCTTCTCTTTTTGAAGAGAAACACTGACACCAAGTGGACATGATGTGTACTACAAACAAAAAAAATAAGATCCTCTTGCTGTCACTGTTTCAGTACAGACATGGCACAGAGTCAACACAAACAGCTCACCTCAGAACAAACACAGATGTGATCGGTACAGAAGTGAGATCATAATGCGACTGACCTTTCAGTTAAAACGGTAACGAGAAATAATTTTACGTGATCCTGCGTAGTGTAGCTCTTGTTCACAGAATACATTTAATTGTGTTTAACGATTTCTTGATCTACTCTACCACAATCCAGTGCATGATCTTTACACAGACACAAACAAACAAACAAACAAACAAACACAAAAGTGTGTAATTGTTCTGTATCAACAAAGTCTTGCTTTCATTAAAGGTAACACAGGGAACACCTTTCTGGTGGTTTATAGAATTATTTAATTCCATGTCAAAACACATGTACAGTATGCCACATTCATACAACGGAGAATTGCTGGGAATCCACCAGCGTGACCTTAAAAATTCAGTCATGAAAATAGCCTGCAAATGCTGAATAAATATCACAGTATCCGCACTCAGACATCAGAATTAACTAAATACACAGTCCATGACTTATATACATAGTTTAGTATACAGAGATTCAGTGGGTGCAGTGGGTAGCACTGTCACCTCACAGCAAGGTGGTCCCAGGTTCGAATCCGGCCTGGCCCTTTCTGTGTGAAGTTTGTATGTTGTCCGTGTGGGTTTCCTCCGGGCATTCCGGTTTCCTCCCACAGCCCAAAGACACGCAGGTTAGGCTAATTGGAGGCTCTAAATTGCCCATAGGTATGAGTGTGTGAGTGAGTGGTGTGTGTTTGTGGCCTGTCCAGGGTTTCATAATTCTGTCCAGAATTATGGCTGAAAGGCATTTATGTCACTTTAAGGTATAGTGGTATAGTATACATGGTTGCAGATAAAAAATTTTCCAGCTCAGTTCTTTCAAGTAAACAGAACACCAAGGAAAGTGTGAGAAACCCTGTCAGACCACTACAGAACAGCCAACATTACACCACTCTCCTTATTTTGGGAAAACTGAATAAAAAGTCTGTTTTAGAGAATGCAAGCTCCTTTATGAAATGGGTATTATATTTAGTGTATTTTATCAGTGTGAAAAAATAATAATCCTTTTGGGTGTGGGTGAGGGAGCGGGTGAGAATCAAGAAGAAGCTGCACCCCCTGGTGGACGCAGAGCAGTATGGCAGGCTTGTGGCTGCCTTGTCCCACGTTCAGCTCGGGACTGGCATTGCTGCCCTCATCCTGTGTGTTGTGGCCTCTTCCCACTGTACTTTGCCCATACCTGCTGCCCAAAATAGACAAGCTTTTGAAAATACTCATTAAACAGTATGAGGCTTTCATCATTAAAACAAAGGTTTAATCTCTCTGGCTTTCTGCTGTATACTTGATGTGACACTGAATTCAGCTGTATGTGTGTCCACGCATGCGTGTGTTTGCGTGCACACATGAATGCACTTGCATGTGTGGGTTTACGTGTGTGCACGTGTAATAGCGTGAATCTGTGTTTGTGAGTCGTGCATGCGCTTGTGCGTGCACGTCTTCATGTGGGTGCGTGTATGTGTATGTGTGTGTAAGTGCTGTGCGTATGTGCACACATGCACATCTGTAGGAAACAGGCAGCTCACTTTCAATGAGGAGACGTACGTGCTTGCATGCGATCCCACATGTAGTTTAGACAGCTGAGTATCCTGCTAAAAACAGTATCCTGCTATCTGAAAAAGTGACAAAGTGACTGTTGGAAAAGAATCCCTTCAGTCCTCCTGAGTGAAACACTGAGATCCTGTAGCTATAAATCCCACAGTTCACACCGGCATGTTCACTCCAGCACCTTCTTCCACCCGGAAAAAACAGCCATTTTAACACTGCAGGTTTGCTAATCCCAGGTTTCTAATGCATTTTGTTTTACAGCCATTGCATTAAAATGGTGAAAGGAAAATCTTTTTAAATCAAAAATATTTCCTTTTATTATTCCCACAAAATCATGGAATTCATATTAGCTGTGCAAGTTTTGTAGGCTCCCAGTAGTTCAAATTTGAAAGAATAAATTATAGAAATTTGTTGTGCTTGTTATCGCCAGGAAAGGCTGCATCTTTTAACTCTTTACGGAACATTGTTGAAATGTTGGCCATGAAAACACCTGCATAAGTTCTAATGTTATCCTACTTGTAGCCAGAAAATAGCATCTGGGAGCCCAACCCCGTGTCTTCGTCGCTGATGAGGCATTCCCTCCGCAGAGCCTACCTCATGCGGCCAGTCCCCAAGTCCAATCTGCCACCCACAGAAAGGGTGTTCAGTTACCGCCTGTCTCGTGCCAGGATGGTTGTTGAGTGCACCTTTGGCATCTTTGCTTCACAGTGGAGGAGGATGTACCGGCGCATGATTGGTCTGCCTGGATTACAGCCATGTGGGATGGAGTGTCACAGTGGTAAGGACGCGCTGTAACAAGGTTAGGTTCAATGAAGACACCGTTGGACTTGGCAAGTATTACCTGCATGCTCATATTATCCTGTATAATGGATACATGTAAGTGCTAGTAAAAGTTGTGGTGCTGGATAAGAGCGTCTGCTAAATGCCTGTAATGTAATGATTGGTCTGACATCGTGGGATGTATAGGCGTGTGCAAAGGCAACGAGTGTCTTACACAACTTCCTCCGCCGGACTCAGAGAGATCAGGAACCTCCAGCACCTGACTGCGTGAGGGCAGGGAAGGAGGCTCGGCCACCAGGTGGTATGTTGCACCTTGGCAGAGCTGCCACGCAGGAGGCCGTGAGATTCAGGCATATGTACACCTCCTACTTCCCCAGTGAAGGGGCAGTGCTGTAATTTCAGCTAACATCTGACTGTCCAGAGGTGACAGCCTCTGTTCAGCCAGACAAAGATTCGGTGGAGGCCTTTGTGCAGCTCAGGGGTGGCCAAGATGAGAAGGTTTTCGGAAAGGTAGGCTACGTATGATGTTGATGTATGATGTATCCTATTGTAAATGGACAATTCAGTGGTTACTTCTGGCTGCTTAGTGAATTTATTTTTATTTATTATTTATTCTCCGGTAAATGTTCCAAAATCTATCAATCTCCAATCAATCAGGTGATAAGCAATGTGGAGAGGGCCTGGGAGAGACAGAATCTGGCCTACCGGCAGAGGATGAAGGGGAATCAAGCACTTCATCATCTGTCACATTTAGGGACAGGACTTGGCAGGCCCACTGAGTCCACTCCAGAGTCTGCACCTTCAGGAGATGTTGAAATGTGCAGCTCTGAGTCAGAGGAGGCAATGGAGGTACTGGAAATGGATGTACTTGAAATAAATGGGTTGTTTATGTGCATACATGCTTTCTAACTATTTATATGATCAACACAATTTCAGGTTCAGTCTTGTGGACCATTCCTACGCCAGCCCCACACAAGCCTGGGAAAAGTAGCTGCATCCTGACCGACCAACTGACCGTGTTCTGGCCATGTTCTTGTCCTGTCCTGGCCATGTTCCTGTTCTGAACATGTTCCTGTTCCTGTTCTGACCGTGTTCTTGTTCTGGCCATGTTCCTGTTCCTGTTCTGACCGTGTTCTTGTTCTGGCCATGTTCCTGTTCCTGTTCTGACCGTGTTCTTGTTCTGGCCATGTTCCTGTTATGAAAATGTTCCTGTTCCTGGCTGACCGTGTTCTTGTTCTGGCCATGTTCCTGTTCTGACCGTGTTCTTGTTCTGGCCATGTTCCTGTTCCTGTTCTGACCATGTTCTTGTTCTGGCCATGTTCCTGTTCTGAACATGTTCCTGTTCCTGTTCTGCCATGTTCCTGTTATGAAAATGTTCCTGTTCCTGGCTGACCATGTTCTTGTTCTGGCCATGTTCCTGTTCTGACCGTGTTCTTGTTCTGGCCATGTTCCTATTCTGAACATGTTCCTGTTCCTGTTCTGACCGTGTTCTTGTTCTGGCCATGTTCCTGTTCTGTTTTGACCGTGTTCTTGTTCTGGCCATGTTCCTGTTCTGACATGTCTTGTTCCATGTTCCTGTTCTGACCTGTTCCCGTTTGTTCTGCGTGTTCTTGTTCTGGCCATGTTCCTGTTCCTGTTCTGACCGTGTTCTTGTTCTGGCCATGTTCCTGTTCTGACCGTGTTCCTGTTCCTGTTCTGACCGTGTTCTTGTTCTGGCCATGTTCCTGTTCTGACCGTGTTCTTGTTCTGGCCATGTTCCTATTCTGAACATGTTCCTGTTTCTGTTCTGACCGTGTTCTTGTTCTGGCCATGTTCCTGTTCCTGTTCTGACCGTGTTCTTGTTCTGGCCATGTTCCTGTTCTGAACATGTTCCTGTTCTGACCGTGTTCTTGTTCTGGCCATGTTCCTGTTCCTGTTCTGACCGTGTTCTTGTTCTGGCCATGTTCTTGTTCCTGTTATGACCGTGTTCTTGTTCTGGCCATGCTCCTGTTCTGACCATGTTCCTGTTCTGGCAATGTTCCTGTGGGCTGCACTATATCTTTTGAGATTTGCTATTGATGTCGTTCATATGCTTTTATACATTCCCATGGCCTTCTCATTTGATCAGTTATTGACCATGTTCTTAAGTTTGAGCTTATAGTAGGCACTGTGAGATTTATTTTTGACAGGACTGATTTTATTTATTGCACAGTGCATTATTCCTAGATGCTGGAGTGAGAGGACCGGAAGGGACATGCAGGTATAATGCTATTTTTCCCCAGGTAATAGCAGTGTCTTGTAATAACGTCAAGGAATACATGGCTTTACATGGCGTAAAATGTATGTTATCAGGATATCCCACAACAGACATCTGGGACTGACTGTGGCATTTTCACGCTCATGGTAAATTGAGTTTTAGGTAAATACTGGACAGGTGCCCAGAAAAAAAATGAAGTAAGAAATCTGGAATCTTTTTTTCAGTGTGCCCTCTGCATGTGTATAGATGCTCCATTCCACTTCAGTATGGTCAGTATTTGAACATCTGCAGAATCAAAATGAATAAATATATTGTAGCATGTAAACCTAGTCTAATCCTTTTTGTTGTATCTGCTGTAGCTGGACATGCATTCAACCCGGCAGTGGTGGGGTGTCCTTCTTATGGAGCGCTTTTGGACAGAGGGGTATGACAACTTGGGAAGAGCAGAAGGTGGGGGAGGAGTTCTCTTGCAGCACACATCTCCAGGAAAGGCAAGGATAGATTATAATTATTGGTTAGTTGTAATCAAACCCTGATGTTACCTAGATTTATTTGACGCCTCTTTTTAAATCCCTGTTTATTTTAGTGAAAGAGACAAGTTCAACAGGAAGGTGGACAAGAAGTGGACTTTCTTAAAGGAGTAACATGGTGGTTGAACGTGACACTTCCCAGTTGTCTTTAGGCAACATTATTATTCATTTCAATGTACTTTAAAACGTATTTTTCTAAGCCTAAATTTCCCACTATAAAAGTTCACCCGAACCGTCTGGGCGTGGTAATGAGAACTGTCAGTTAGCTATGATTGACAGACCGTGCCCCGTTACCATAGCTACCCCCATGATACGCGCTCTTTTTGGGAGACTGAATTTTCACAAGCTAGCTAGCGCAGTAGTATATCAAGTATCGATAGATAGCTAAGGTAAGGACGTTGACTTATATCCAATTATAATTTTTGCTATCTAGCTAGCCAAGTTAAGATAAAAGCACAACTATAACGTCCTCATAAAACCAAACTAGCTAGCTAACGTTATCGATAACATTGCCTTATGAAAGCAAACTACCTAGCTAGCTAACTTTAGCTAGCTAGCTAAATGAATATAACCAGAAATAATCTAATAGTCCTTAAAAGGCACTCTAATTTAAGTGAACCTAACGTTAGTCAAATATGTGCATTGTCTTGCCTGTAAGCCAGTGGCGCAAACTATGGGTCTTGAGTTATCCATGGGTTGACGGGGCGTGGAAAGGGGAGTGGTTACTGTATTCGTGAGGCACCAAGTTGACAACTTTCTCAACTGGTTGAAAATAGGACGATAAATTTAAAACGCATATTTCTCCAAAAATACAGAACGGACATATTTAATACTTTACCCACTGTGTTTCTTCAATGCCTCTTGTGCAAATAGCACATAAAACCGAGAAAGTGTGAAAATCACCATGGTACTCCTTTAATTCTGCTGTCTAATTTTCTTTCTCTTCACACTGTTTCTGTGTACTTTATGTTAATGTTTATAACTGTTCTGTCAATCTTTTCCCTTCTTCTGTTTTGTCTGTCTTTTTCAAAATGATTTTATCCCTTTGGGCAGTGGTTCCAAAATTGATCCTGGGCCCCCCTGTGTATACTGGTTTTCATTCCAACCACAATTGCAGAATTTTAACAAGATGTTAATCTTCCTTAATTAGGTTTGTCAAATTGTGATACAATTATTACAATTTCACCACCACAAATTTCCACCAAAGTCTTTGCACCCTGTTATCCCCTTCATGTAAATTCTTTCACAGTTGACATAATTAGTATGGAGGTCAAACCCGTTTGGCGATTTGTTTAAAAACATATTTTGACAGTTTATTTTTCATATATAAGGTCATACGTGCTACCGTATAATGAAATAACAACATATAAATCGCTAACCTGCCGGAAAATGACGGTTGTTTGCTTTAATAAGATTTTTTATAATTAGCCGCTTCCTTTTCCATGTAATCACTTACGTTGGTGGGAAACGCATCGTTGCCTGTGCGACTTTGAGGGTGGGGTTACGTTTTTTTATCCAACAAATTGAACCAATATTTTGTCGTATTTGTACAGTAAAACTAATATACTGAACATATTTACTCATATTTATTGTTATACGATGTGAATTAAATGTGCTCCCAAAACGCTATACCTGCCAAAACGTCTCAGTTCCAAACCATGCGGTCCCGCGGCATCAAAACGCCATCGTATGTACTACATGATTGCTAATACTTGTCACTTATTTTAACATTGTCGGGGGTGTATTTAATACATTTCATTCAATCCTATTGGCTTTTGTTCATGAAATGCTGTCGGCCATTCACAACTAGAGGGCAGAATCATGGGACAGATCATTTGCCAATAATGTTGCGTTGTTTGTATAAACTATATGCTTAGTAGGTCTGTAAATAAAGTAACCTATTTGCGCCATTTATAGTTTTGTATTCCTGTCGGGATCATGACTGATTCGTCACCAGGCGTTTGCATCATCGGGAGCTCTCTGATCGCCAGGCTGCAGCTCATTTAGGAGCTTTTGGGCTGGACCAGAACTTGGGGCTACGTTGCCAGGTCACCTGGGATGGAAGAGGCGGCAGAAGGTGGGAGCACTTAATGCCTCTTCTCCGCTCGAAACGGGCTGCCACCAGCAACGACCCACGTGTGATGGGGATTCACCTCGGTGGGAACAGTATTGGGATGTATGGAAATACGAGGATTACTCTGTTGCGACGTATGAAGGCAGATATCAAGGAAATCATTTTGCTATTTCCCACTACCAAATTGATGTTTTCCTACATCCTCCCTCGCTGGAACTGGCGGGGCCAGACCGCGCCTAGCGGATATGGCCTTGAAAGGACCAGACGAAGGCTAAATGGGGCCATGTTTGGCTTTATGTCAGACATGGGCATGAGTTGCATTATGCATCCCAACATTGGCTTAAATCATTTAGACAGGTGGACCTCAATTAGGGGTAACGCTAATACAAGTACAAAATTTGATTCTGGGACATTCATGTGCTACCAACCTGATGCAGTACAATTATAGTATGCACTATGGCCCCAGGGCACATATTTTGTTCTACTCTTTCATAACCTGTAGGAGAGATGACATAACTTAACTAACTAACTAACTAATTATGACGGCATGTGACTTAGGTTAACTGAAACTGATTGCATACTTTTGTAACGTTGGTTCTGCGAGTACTTTGGTTGTATATTGCACTTTGTCTAGTGTATAACACGTGGATATTTTTTGCAGTATCTAAAAGAGGGTCTGTTAAGTCACAAAGACATGAATGCAAAACAAAGGAAAAAACTACAAAAGAATGGAGGGAGAATTCCAATAGGTGTAATGCAAATAAAGAAATCTATAGATCATCATGAATCTCACCCCACCATCAGGTATTGACAATCCAGACGAGCAAGAAAATGTCATGCCTCCTCTACCTCGTCGAGTCCTGCAACCCATCAAACAAAATCAGCCACCCCCAAGATTGGTTCCACAAACATCAACACCAAAAAGGAAACAAACAAAATCAAAACTGAGGAGCAAACTGAGAGACATGGAGAAGAAACTGAAGCAAAAAGAAAGGGAACTTGAGTGTATGAGGAAGAGGATAAGACGACTGGAGGAAAACAGAGGAAGAGAACACCAGGCCCAAAAGAGGAGTGAGAGGTTGGTGTCAGTCAATAAAAGGAAGAGGATGGGAACTCTTGTTGAAACCTTTCTACACAGGGACGACATCACAACCGTGATCAACGGAAAAGCTGGAGAAATGAGGAAAGGCGGGCAGATCTTCAGGAAGAGGTACCTGACTGACACCATGGAAAATCTCCACAAGAAGTTTCTTGGAGACAATCCCACTCTGAAGCTCTTGCGGTCTCAGTTCTACAAACATAGGTCTTTTTGGTTTGTTAGCCCAAGAGCAGTCTGGACAAACGCATGTACTTTCCGGGGCAAAGGGGAGGAGCCTCTGCCGCCGGGAGCCAGTGGCGGCTTCCCTACTGGTTAATCGAACTGTCTGTCTCAGTGCCAGTTCTCCCTCCCCCCTCGACACTCCCTCTGTTCTGTGTGTGCTGCAATCCAAGTCCCGACTGAAACACACCAGTGAAACGGACAAAGCTATTGAGCTAACCCAAATTATCTGCAAAACACAGAATTATGGACAAATTCAAAGAAGATTTTAATTGTTATATCACAGATTTGCCAAATACATGGCGTGACCTTGTTGAAGGACCTTTAGCGCGTATATTTGGATATGATGTTATCGAACAGAGACGTACTCGCT